>NW_015654952.1:139246-141926 GCF_001515625.1 Sinocyclocheilus rhinocerous
CCCTGTTGAAAAATCCAGCATATGCTGGTTAGGTATGTTTTGAAGCACGGCTGCTGGTTTGAGCTGGTTTAAGATGGTCCTTAGCGGGTCATGTGCTGGTCCTAATCTGGACCTAAGCAACTAGCTCCTGCTCAGGACCAGCCTTAGGACCAGATTAAACCAGCTCATGACCAGCTCAGGACCAGCTTAAACCAGCAGCCATGCTTCAAAACATTCCTAAACAGCATATGCTGATTTTTTCAAGATGGTGTGGTCAGGAATTCTGGTGTTTGTAGGAAATCTGAAGGAACATCTCCCAGCATTCAACTACGATGTTGCCCTGATGATTGAGGTAATTCACCTCTTAGGTGATGCAGATGTAGTCAAAAGTTTACATACACCTTGCAGAATAAACTGCTTCATCAGAGCAGAAATTGCATTTTTTATGATTCTACCCCTCTACACTCTTATTGCTTTAATTATTAACATTTTGCAAATACTGCTAGGTGTATATAAACTTTGGACTGCAGCTGTGTCTATTGCTTTCACTCAACTGAACCATTTATAAGGTAACGCTTTAGATTACAACCCGCAAAGAACTACGTAAGTATACTGAATTTACATTGTACGTTTCTGTAATTATAGTGTACCTATAAAGAACGTACGTGTAGGTATAAGGGAACAATGTGCATGTGTATACGTTTGGGTAATAAGGGGGTAACAACCAGATATGCAACCTGCAAAGAACTGCGAAAGTAAACTGAAGTTTCAGCGTAACTTTTTTGTAATTATAGTGTACCTATTCAGTACCTCTGTGTAGGTATAAAGGGAATAATATGCGGCATTTGGGGAATAAACGAGTAACAACCTGTAAAATTACAAATCATTTATACTGTAAGTATTTTGAAACTATGGGGTACCTATTGTATTATTATTACGTGTCACGAATCCGGTCCGTGGTCTTCCGTCTGCTCGTCACCAGAGGTCGCCTTCTGATTACATTGACTCTCACACCACACAAACTGTTGCACGTCACCCTGGACTACATTTCCCATGCTCTATTGCACTGATTGGACTCACCTGCAGCCAATTACACACACTATATAACAACCACTCAAATCCTTCTCTAATCGCCGAGTATTGTAAAGCGTTTCACTCTCCTAGCGATAGCTACTCTACGGAGCCAGTTTCTAGTTTTCATAGTCTAGTCATAGTCTTGCCTTGCCTTGCCCGTTTTCTCATATTCTGATTCTTGCCTGTGTTTCTTGGCTTAACCCTTGTCTCGCTGTTCGGACTCTGTTTGTACCTCGCCTGGACTATTGCTCGTGTTTCTGGATTACCCCCCTTGTCAAGCCCTCTGGATAACATTCGCTGTCGACTGACTCACGGCCATTTTGGATTGCTCTTGTCTCGTCTGTGCCATACCTTTTTGCTGATGTTTTGACCCTGCCTGCTTCTGACCATGTCTCTGAATAAAGCTATACATATGGATCCGCACGTCTCTCATCTCGTTCGCCTCGTTACAGAATACTCGGCCACACAAGGATCCAGCAGTTTCTCGGATGAATATTGGCCAGGTATAGACATTGCAAGACTGTTCTGTTATTAGCCATCAAGCAGGGCACGCGATCGCTCGAGGACTATATTCAAGAGTATCTAGCGATTGCATATTACTCTGATTTACCGGACTGTGTGTTGATAGAGTTTTTTTTTTGCGAAGGCATTAATCAATCACTTAAGTCTAAGCTTAGATGCGAGGGTTCGCGTTCATCACTCTGTCAGTTTATGGACTATGCTTTGTTGTGTGTTGGCTCTCTATTCACTGTGGGTGTCATGGAGGAGGAACGTGACACCGCGTCTGTGACTGCGATGGCGGACGCACCAGTTCACACTCACAAAATGGCGGCCACAACTACGCCCCGTCAAGTCTCAGCTGCCATTCCTGAGTCAAGTCAAGTCAGAGCTGCTCTTCATGAGTCAAGTCAAGTTACATCTGTTCGTTCGGAGTCACGTCCAGAATCTCGTCACGTCTCGGCTGTACGTTCAGAGTCTCGTCACGTCTCAGCTGATCTTCCAGAGTCTCGTCATGTCTCAGCTTATCTTCCAGAGTCTTGTCACTCCTCAGCTGATCTTCCAGAGTCTCATCACATCTCAGCTGATCTTCCAGAGTCTCGTCACGCCTCAGCTGATCTTCCAGAGTCACGTCACGTCTCAGCGGATCGTTCAGAGTCACGTCACGTCTCAGCTGTTCGTCCAGAGCGCTCGCTTCAGCTCCTTGCCTGGTGGTGGCTCCCAGCAATGCACTCTCAGCCTGTCGTGTTGCGGTCGAAGAGGCTGTTACTGAACTCTTCCTGTTTCCTGATGTTACTGCTGTAGAACCTCCAGAGGTGGCGGCAACCGCTGCAGAACCTTCAGAGGTGTCAGTGGTATCCATTAATGAACTCTCTGCCTGTCCTGTCACGGCTATGGAGGCCGTCTGTGATCTCTCTGCCTGTCCTGACACGGCTATGGAGGCCGTCTGTGATCTCTCTCTGCCTGTCCGGTCACGGCTATGGAGGCCGTCTGTGAACTCTCTGCCTGTCCTGTCACAGCTATGGAGGCCGTTTGTAATCTCTCTGCCTGTCCTGTCACGGCTATGGAGGCTGTCTGTGAACTCTCTGCCTGTCCTGTCACGGCTATGGAGGCCGTCTGTGATCTCTCT
>NW_015654952.1:141987-145599 GCF_001515625.1 Sinocyclocheilus rhinocerous
GGCTATGGAGGCCGTCTGTGAACTCTCTGCCTGTCCTGTAATGGCTATGGAGGCCGTCTGTGAACTCTCTGCCTGTCCTGTAATGGCTATGGAGGCCGTCTGTGAACTCTCTGCCTGTCCTGTCACAGCTATGGAGGCCGTTTGTAAACTCTCGCCTTGCTCTGAACCGGCCGATGAGGCCATCTCCGAACTCCCGTCCTGTTCTGAATCAGCCATGGAGGCTGATTGTGAACTGTCTGTCCGTCTTGATGCTGCTAATGAGTCTGATTTTGAACTCTCTGTCTTGCCAGTTTCTGTCAATCAGTCTGATCATGAACTGTTAGTCTGTCCAGGATCAACCCATGAATCAGTTTTTGAATTATCTGTCTGTCCCATTTCCCTCAGTGAGCCTGAGGTGGAATCACCTGTCTGTTCCGATCACATTGACAATTCTGATCTAGTACCATCTGCCTGCCCAGTATCAGTCCATAAGTTGTTTGTCAGTTCAGTTCCAGCCAATGCTCTTGGTTTTGAACAGTCTGTTCATCCTATCTCAGCCAATACATCCAGTTTTGAACTGTCAGCCCATTTTGTTTCAATTAACGAACCGGATTCTGAACTTTCTGTCTGTCCTGTTTTAGCCAATGAGTGTGATGTTTAACCATCTGTCTGTCCAGTTCCAAAGAAGGAACCTGTTATCTGCCCCATTAGTCCAGTTATGAGCCCAGAAAATATAAATGCACTCCATGTCTGTCCAACTCCAGTTAACCCTGTCACTGCCTTAGAGACTTGTTCTGTTTCCCCAAATGTGTCTGAACTGTCTGTCTTGCCAGTCCTAGTTAGTGAGTCTAATTATGAACTGTCTGCCTGTTCTGTTTTCCCAAATGTGTCTGTTGAACCGTCTGCCTTGCCAGTCCTAGTCTGTGAGCCCGTTTATGAACTGTCTGACTGTCCAGTTTCAGTCAGTAAGCCTGTTTGTGAACTGTCTGCCTGTCCAGTTTCAGTCAGTAAGCCTGTTTGTGAACTGTCTGCCTATCCAGTTTCAATCAGTGAGCTCTAGTTTTCATAGTTTAGTCATAGTCTTGCCTTGCCTGTTTTCTCGTATTCTGAATCTTGCCTGTTTTTCTTGACTTAACCCTTGCCTCGCCGTTCGGACTCTGTTTGTACCTTGCCTGGACTATTGCTTGTGTTTCTGGATTACCCCTCTTGTCAAGCCCTCTGGATAATGTTCGCTGTCGACTGACTCACACCCGTTTTGGATTGCTTTTGTCTCGTCTGTGCCATACCTGTTTGCTGATGTTTTGACCCTGCCTGCTTCTGAGCATGTCTCTGAATAAAGCTATGCCTATGGATCCGCATGTCTCTCAACTCATTTGCCCTGTTACATTACGTGGTATGTATGGCCTAAACAATGTTATATTTGGGAGTGATTTAGAAAGACGATATACTTTTTATAATTTTATATTGGTATTTTATTATAGGCCTAGGTATTTTTTAACCATGGGGTTAGGGATGGGCGATATCTTATCGTTTGTAATATACCGGTAAAAATTCTCCCTACGATAAGAATTAGTCTTCCTGCGATAATAACAATAAAGTCTAGTTGTTGACATACAGTATTTCTGTGTGCGACAGTGCGGAGCGACATCACGGAAGGCAGACGTGAAATTGAGGAGTAGCCTATATCGCTAAATGAGGAGCTCGAGTTGTAACTGATTTGGTTAGGGCTGTACAGTGCACAAAAAATCGGTCTGAATAAATGTACTACAGTAGCACGTGTGCGATACAGTTTTGCATGTGTATGAGCCTGTTTACAAAACTGTTGTCCAACAAAGATATAATTTATTGACATGCTTTTTCTCAGCATCGTCAGTAGTATTTCTTCTGCTATGGATATGTGGAGTTTCTGTGCAAGATCGCCCTCCGGCTTCCAGTATGAATTAAACAACTTTACATTACGTGTGAACTCATTAACCTCATTAAGACCCGGCAAAACATTTTAGGAAAATTGTATTTTTTTATGTCATTACATTGTTTAGAGCATTAAAAAAATGTAAATAAAAAAATGATATTTCATTCATAAGTTATGCTACGTCCTTGGTAGAGGACATCGGGACTCAATTTCTTTAAAAAAATAAAGACATGTATGGACATGCATAGACAAAAACAATAGATTTTTTAAAAATCACCAATACATTTTTAGTTTTTAGGATTTTTTTTACAAAACTTTGTATAAAGATAATTCTCAACTATGTTATAACAGAATGATTTGATATACCATTTTAAGTTTCTGCTATGATTTATAATTCACGAGTCTACTTACTAGCTACCTTATGAAAGCTTATTCGTCGATCTCAGCAACTTCACACCAGCAACTTCCCTACACCACTATCACCAAATAACTTTGCATGATATACCATCAAGGTTCAATACAGCTTAAAACAAGCTTACCTCTTTCCAGCTGTTCGCAGAAAAAAATAGGATACAACATTTGTATTTCAGTGGATGTATACTGTGATGTTTTTTTTTAGCAAAATAAATAAATAAATAGAGGGTTTAATTTGGCCATCAAACAATTAAATTAAAACTAGTGCAATATTTTTATCTTTAATTACTGTGCACATATACACTTGTTCTGTGTTTAAGTCCAACTTGTTCCTCCCTTGTTCCATGTAGTTACAGGGTAAATACAACATCTGCGGGCTGTAAATTAAAGTGGTGCTTGTTAGCGCCTTTTTCCATGTAGTTACAGTGTAAATAATTTAAAGTGGTGCTTGTTACCTCCTTGTTCCATGTAGTTACAGGGTAAATACAACATCTGTGGGCTTTAAATTAAAGTGGTGCTTTAATTTAAATTTTCCATGTATATTCCCCTTATTCCATGTAGTTACAGGGTAAGTGGTTAAAACAAATTGCTCTGAAATGATTGTTTATACAGTAGGTCATATGTATACATACATTATATATCCGGTAATATATCAACAAACATGGTGGACTGTTTTATTTAATTCAAATATTGTTGGGTTACCTACTGCTGGGTTAAATGAATCCAAAATGGGTTTTTAAATTAAAATCACACACAATATGACAACAGTAACTACACAGGCAACAGATAATAAAAGATAATTTTTTTTTACACCAGTTCAGAAAAAAGCAAAGCAACTCCATACTTATACAACTCATACAGTTAAACCAAATTCTTTTGAAAAGCTTAAGAACAAATTTAAGATTTTGTTCAATTGGTTCATGTTTTTCACCCACTGAAGAGGATAAACTATTATGGCCAAACCATCACGCCAATAAACACACAGTAATAAACACTGAAAGTCAAGATTAAACTGTGTATTATAGCGAGCTGACAGGATTTTACCGTCTTTGATTTTACAGTTTTGATCCACGTCCTCAAGCACCATTTTGACTAGTTCAGCTCCCGGCTTTACCGCTCCCCAGATAGCAAAAATCATTGCACGTCACCCTGGACTACATTTTTTCAAACCCATCGGAAATTCTGGTCCAGATCCGCGCAACAGACTCGGGCCGGTGTCTTTTGGCACTTTTGGCACATACTGGCACAGATCCGTTTTTCCGGATCTAGACCAGAACTGGGCCAGCTCCGGACCAGACGGACCAGAT
>NW_015654952.1:149773-152928 GCF_001515625.1 Sinocyclocheilus rhinocerous
AAAAAAGCAAAGCAACTCCATACTTATACAGATTATACAGTTAAACCAAATTCTTTTGAAAAGCTTAAGAACAAATTTAAGATTTTGTTCAATTGGTTCATGTTTTTCACCCACTGAAGAGGATAAACTATTATGGCCAAACCATCACGCCAATAAACACACAGTAATAAACACTGAAAGTCAAGATTAAACTGTGTATTATAGCGAGCTGACAGGATTTTACCGTCTTTGATTTTACAGTTTTGATCCACGTCCTCAAGCACCATTTTGACTAGTTCAGCTCCCGGCTTTACCGCTCCCCAGATAGCAAAAATCATTGCACGTCACCCTGGACTACATTTTTTCAAACCCATCGGAAATTCTGGTCCAGATCCGCGCAACAGACTCGGGCCGGTGTCTTTTGGCACAACGGGCCAATACTGGCACAGATCCGTTTTTCCGGATCTAGACCAGAACTGGGCCAGCTCCGGACCAGATGTGGATTCCTTTATGGTGATTTGGCCCAAATGTGGGCCGGATCTGGTCCAGCTCATTTTGTATATATATAGGCCTACATACACACACACACACACACACACAAATAAGTTGTTTACAAATCTAGAATTTAAATACAATTCGTTTATTTGTATAGTGCTTTTCACAATACATATTTCAATACAGCTTTACAGAACATGCATGTTTCTTTGTTACAAATAAAAAGAGTAATGTCCATATGCCACAGTATTTGTACAGTTCCCGAATAATACAAATCATATATTATATTATGACCATATTTAAGCAGAAATGATGAATACCATTAAAGCAATGATTACAAGCATCTTACATAATGCATAATTAAATATCTTATTGTCTTTTGCCACTTATATATTTTTGTTAAGTTGTTATATGAAGCTCTTAGACAACAAAAAGTTTAAAGTACTGATTTAGATGTATAGACAATTGCTGTACTGAACACTCTATTAAAACAATATTCATTTTAAAACAATTGAATTACTACACAAAACAATGCAAAAGATGTGCCACTGTGCATTTTTTCTTTCCTTTTGATAATTTTTGCACAAAAAAGCAAAATTAAAGTTTATTTAAAACACTACCCCAAGTAGTACAAGTCTCTACTTCTAGTGCTTACTGTACATAATATTCACTAAGCTTAAACCAGTGCTACACAATGAGAATGAGAATAATCTGAATAATTACCACAGGGAAATTTATTTCACAGGAAAAGTTCTTATAAATGTGTCACCATTGTGTGCTTGAGTTGGTTCTAGTTGTAATAGAGTCCTCTGCAATGCCAATTTTGAGGTAAATGCGAGCCCTCCGTCTGACTCCACAGCTTAAAGACAGTTCCCTCCTTTTCACTGTCTCTAAAAAAACATTAAATGTGGACAAAAATTGTATTGCCATATATACACATATACACATACATACATACTGTACATACACACATAAGGTCAAAAGTTTACATACACCTTGAAGAATCTGCAAAATGTTACTTAGTTTACCAAAATAAGAGGTATCATACAAAATGCATGTTATTTTTTATTTATTACTGACCTAAATCAGATATTTCACATAAAAGATATTGTCCACAAGAGAAAATAATAGTTGAATTTATAAAAATGACCCCATTCAAAAGTTTACATACGATTGATTCCTAATACTGTGTTGCTATACCTGAATGATCCACAGCTGGGTTTTTTTGTTTAGTGATATTGTTCATGAATCCCTTGTTTGTCCTGAACGGTTAAACTGCCTGCTGTTCTTCAAAAAAATACTTCAGCTCCCACAAATTCTGTGGTTTTTCAGCATTTCTGTGTATTTGAACCCTTTTCAACAATGACTGTATGATTTTGAGATCCATCTTTTCACAATGAGGACAACTGAGGGACTCATATGCAACTATTACAGAAGGTTCAAACATTCACTGACGCTCTGGAAGGAAACACAATGCATTAAGGGGGTGAAAACTTTTTTAATTTGAAGATCAGGGTAAATTGAACTTATTTTGTCTTCTGGGAAACATGTAAGTATCTTCTGTAGCTTCTGAAGGGCAGGGCAGTACTAAATGAAAAAATATATTTAGGCAAAATAAGATAAATGTACACATCTTCATTATGTTCAAAAGTTTTCTCCCCCTTAATGCATTGTGTTTCCTTCTGGAGCAAAAGTGAGCGTTTTTCACTAGTTCTTGTTAATTATATAATTATAAGATATATGATTGTAAACAAAATTAATAGTGATTGATGTGGTTTGGAATTGGTATGCTTAAAAAATATGATCAGAATATCGACTCGCCTAATAATTATGCAAGCAATGTATATGCTTTTCCACATCATAAATGTTATCCATGGTAAGCATTTTTGATTTTCCTGTAATCGAGTAATTTTGTCCTGCTTTGTGTGTAACGAAGATAATGTTCATTCTGCTTACTGCCCATAGGTGTGAAGTATAATAACTGATATAACAGAGAAGAAAAGCAAGGGGAAAGGTGCCACCTGTTTTATATAATAAAAAAATACACAAATAATTGCATATTACACAGATATGTTATAAATGTATTTGTTTCATTTAGTATTACAAAGCAAGGAAGGCAATGTTTAAGCCTTACACATAAGAGTCTCAGTTTATTAACATGCTCCACTGTGGAAATTAGTGCACGTGACATCAGTGTCACACACTTCCTTTAATCACCGACTTGAGATGAAAAATAGTTTGTTCCCAAATGACACACAGACAATAGCATTACACAGACAATAGCATTGCTATAGGACTATGACTGTCATAACAGGTATATTGTTCAGGATGCTGAGTGTGAAGTTATTTGAAGGAGCATTTCTTCAAATAGCTTGAATAACTCAACCTCCACTGAACACTTAAAAAAAAAAAAGGGACTCACTTGCTATTTGACAGTCCCGGCTCTCAGATGGAACCTAAAATAGAGACAGATTGTTATATAGTGTTGCTGGACAATTTCTCAATTAATTTACTCAGTTAACATGGAGCATACCTCTAACAGAAATAAAAGCATCTTTTGGCAAAGATTTTATAAATAAAAAAACATATCAAACAATATAATGTAATACATGTCTGTCTCTTCAGTGCCCCTCTCTGTTTTTATCATTCAGGATGCACCTTAAAGCATTCTGCCTGCTTAA
>NW_015654952.1:154350-155670 GCF_001515625.1 Sinocyclocheilus rhinocerous
TATTTGACAGTCCCGGCTCTCAGGTGGAACCTGAAATTGAAACAAATTGTTATATAGTGTTGCTGGACAATTTCTCAATTAATTTACTCAGTTAACATGGAGCATACCTCTAACAGAAATAAAAGCATCTTTTGGCAAAGATTTTATAAATAAAAAAACATATCAAACAATATAATGTAATACATGTCTGTCTCTTCAGTGCCCCTCTCTGTTTTTATCATTCTGTCTGCTTATTCAAGGGGACTGGGCTGGTCAAAAGTTTGGACACATTACCCTTTAATGTTTTTGAAATAAGTCTCTTGCTTATCAAGCCAGAATTTATATGATCAAAAATACAGAAAAAATACGGTAACATTGTGAAGTATTACAATTTTAAATAATGGTTTTCTATTTTAATATACTTCAAAATATTATTTATTGCTTTGATCAAAGCTCAGTGTTGGAAACAGTTGTGCTGCTTAATTTTTTTGGGAACCTGTGATACTTTTTTCAGGATTTATTGATGAATAAAAAAAGTTATTTATTCAGTTTTGCCATCACAGAAATAAATTATATTTTAATTACAATTTTAAAAGTTATTATCAGTTAAAATATTTATTTTCTTTGTGAATATATTGTAAAATGTAATTTTTTCCTGTAATCAAAGCTGAATTTTTTAGCATCATTGTTCCAGTCGTCAGTGTCACATGATCCTTCAGAAATCATTCCAATATGCTAATTTGCTGCTCAAGAAATATTTCTGATTATTATCAATATTGAAAAACAGTTATGCTCCTAAATATATTCAGAAACCATGATATACAACCATTCAAATGTTTGATGTGTGTGTGTGTGTTATTTAATAGAAATGACTGTTTCGAGCTGCGTCGGAAAACGCTTTGGGAACGCCTCCAGCGTGACCATGCTCTGAATCACATATGAAATCAGTCCAATAGATGGGCGAGACGTCATGGGCGGGTGACGTTGCGACCAGGAAGCTATAAAAGCATGTGCGGTGGAAACGGTGTCAGCTTTTTGTCATTCAGCAAGCGCTCTGTGTGTGTGTCAGTCGCTATCTGTTTGTGAGTCTTATTTAGTGTTGTTTGTCCACTTATAAGCTCCATTATGTCAAGCTTCAGCCAAAAAGAAGCATTTGGGAGAGAGCAGACAGCATTCAGGCTGTGTGTTCCTCCCTGCCCGTGCTATATTTCGGGTGGGGACACACACAGTTTGTGTGTTGTCTGCTTGGGAGCGAAGCACGCAGAGTCAGCTCTCTTGCGAGCGTTTGTTACTGCCTTGCTTCGCTCTCCGAGGGCTCTCTTTGAGGAGGGAGCTTTCACC
>NW_015654952.1:155891-156871 GCF_001515625.1 Sinocyclocheilus rhinocerous
GAATGTAGACGGGTGAGTCCCTATCTTCTTCCTCACCCACCAGATCCAGCGCTCGCTCTCGGGGTTCGGAAGCCCGCGCTGTGGTTCTTTCCCCCCAGTGAGAGGGCTCGACGCTCCACTTGTCTTCCTCCGAGGAGGTTGATATGGAGGGCGTCGATGAGCTTGCCAGTTGCACAAGCATCAGTTACACAAGCATATTATGCCTAATATTATAATGAGCAGCTTTACTGTGAAGCGGAGCTCGCGCAGTCAGCTCTCGGGGTAAAGAGAGGGGGCTGATTGTGCTTTAACCGCTGTTAAACGCTCCGCTCTCACCGGGCACGCTCCGAGGAGTGTGTCCGTGCCTGTGATTTTGCGGTTACGTTCCCGCTGCTGCTGAGGCACGGCGGTGATTGAGATCGCGGGGATCGCACATGATCTGGCGGACGGGTTGGAGACTGGCTCTCCCTATCTGCACCCGCGTTGCCTAGATCTAGCGCTCTCTCTCGAGGTTCGGAAGCCCGCACTGCGGTTTCTTCCCTCTCTGAGTGAGAGCTCGCTGCTGCACCTATCTTTCTCCGAGGAGATTGATATTGTTTGTGTGACCGAGCTGCTTGCACGCTGCTGAGGCAACGCGTGCATTACATCATTTTCGGTTTTGAAATGAATCTTATCACACCAGACCGTGTTTACTTGTCTGGTTGATGGCTGCATTTTATTCTGAGGAATTAAAATGAAGTATTTCTTCTGATTATGAAAAGTTAGATATACAGGAGCTCTTGGGAATAAATAAATAAATACATTTTATCGAGTGAGAGCACGTGTTTACCTCTCTTCCTCCGAGGAGGTTGAGGTGGTCAACAGGGGCTGCTACCGTGTTCCAGTTCCTCATATAGGGAGCGTCACTTCTCGTACTCCTCAGAATGTAGAGTCAGAGTGGCACTCCCAGGCCGAAGGCTTCTAGCAGAAGGCGGGTCTGCGGACCGTCATTCTCGCTGGAT
>NW_015654952.1:158050-163742 GCF_001515625.1 Sinocyclocheilus rhinocerous
GGTGTGGGAGCCCCTGCCAAGCGTGTCTCATTGGGTCCTGCCCCGAGCAGGCTCTGGTTCTATCAGTCTAGTCTTCCTAGGAGATGACGCTGGTCTGAGGACCGTCGTTTTCAATAGGAGACTTCAGCTTAGAGAGTCCTAATGCCATGGTTCAGACTTCTGAGGGCAGGCCCCCTCTGGGGAAGAGCGGTGTACACCTCATTATACGGTGGCCGTCTCTCCTCAGTGCTCTCAGGAGATCGATCTGCCAACCCTGCCACCTACGGTGCATCAGGGCGCAGCGGTCTCCAGCAAGTGCTTCTCTCAGTCACCGCCCGGAAACGTAGCGGTACCAAGAGGCTCGCTACCTCTTCGGAGGTTTCTAGAGCAGCTAGTTTGGCCGTCCCCTGCCGGTTCGCCGCTTCCGGGCACCGACCTAGCCACGCTGATTACACCAGAGATCAGTCTCAAGAGACTGGTGTGGATGCTGCTCTGGCTCCTCTGTGACTCCAGGGCATCCACATACTCAACCACATCGATGATTGGTTGATATTAGCTCAATCTGAGCAGATGGCGGTTCAGCATTGAGATGTCATTCTCGCTCACTTGTAAGACCTGGGAGCTCCTTGTCGCCGCGTAATGCTAGCAGCGGACACGTCCCTCACCAGTTGAGGAGCGGTCATGAGTGGCCGCTCAGCCCACGGTCTGTGGAGCGGCCGCCATCTCACGTGGCACTTCAACTGCCTGGAGATGCTGGCCGTGTTTCTAGCATTGAAACACTTTCTCCCCGACCTAAGAGGTCGCCATGTGTTGCGACACAGCGGCGGTCTCTTAAATCAACCACCAGGGAGGTCTGCGTTCGCGCTCCCTTTACAGGCAGGCGCACCAGATCCTTGTGTGGTCCCAGGGCAAACTCCTCTCGCTGAGAGTAGTTCACATTCTTAGGCATCTCAATATGGGAGCAGACATCCTGTCAAGGCAGGAGCCGAGGCCCGGGGAATGGAGACTTCACCCGGAGGTGGTGAAGCAGATATAGAGAGTTTTTGGCCAGGCTCAGGTGGACCTGTTTGCGACTCGAGAGACTTTTTCCCCGATCGCTCTGCTCCCGGGAGTCCTGGAGAGAGTGTGCCGGGACAGGGTCCGTCTACTGTTAGTAGCCCTGTTCTGGCCGGTCCAAGTATGGGTCTCGGACCTGATTTCCCTTCTCGACGGCTCTCCATGGGAGATTTCCGTCAGGAGGGATCTCCTCTCACAGGCGGAGGGTACTATCTTCACCCCCGCCCGGAGCTGTGGAAGCGTGGGTGTGGCCCCTGGGGGGGCACAACTTGCAGCTTCCTGTCTCTCAACCGAGGTTGTTGAGACCATTCTCCAATCCAGAGCTCCCTCTACGAGGAAACTGTATGCCCTGAAGTGGAATATTTTCACTTCTTGGTGCGGAGACTGACAGCTCGACCCAGATTAATGACACGTTGGTACAGTTCTGGAGTTCCTGGCCATGGAAAATATGTATTGCAAAATCATTGCTTTTGTGCTGTTTCATTTATATTTTGCAATTCTTTATTTTTGTTTGCAAAACTTATTTTTTTCTCGCAATACTTCATTTTCTTTTGCAATTCTTTATTTTTGTTTGCAAAAAACACAATTATTTTTTCTCAATACTTTTATTTTAGTTTGCAAAACTTTATTTTCGTTTCCAAAACTTTATTTTCTTTTGCAAAACTTTATTTTCTTTTGCAAAACTTTATTATTTTGCATATATATGTGGCATTATGTTGACTCCATAGGCATTATATTGACTCCATAGTCCTGAGATAAACGAGGATCTAGACGTAAACATATGCACATTCGAAAGAGGTAATGCATATGTAAACAGAGATTTTATTAAAAAGGGCACACATAATGGCACTGTGAATGTGCACAATGTATTTTTTTATCTGATTTTAAAAAACAGTCATATATTCAAGCATTTACATGCTTAGTTTTGTCTGATTGATCGGATTATTATCCTGTCTTCGGCACACTTTTCAATCAAATCAAATTGTCCCAGTACATCGAGTCAAGTTTGATTTAACACCAAATCGAAATAAGAACAAAAAGAAATAAAGAGAAATGACAACGCGGGTTGTATTATTATTATTATTAGCCAATTATTATTATTATTAATATTATTATTTGGTTTTGTCCGAGAAACGGATAAACGAAAATTAAACTAGTAGTCGTATTTTTTTATTTGTGAGTAAAAAAAAAGAAAAAGAAAAGCTTATGCTATTGTGCATGGGCGGCCCTGAAATGACACTTTTCAAGCCTGTGTCTGTCCCATCACGCAGGATAAGAGTTCATCTGATGTGCCACTCAGCAAGTTAGTCTCAATAACTTTTCTTCATGTTTCGCTGCTGCATAGGCTCTTGCAAATATAGGCTAGCCTATCTCATACAAAGCGCAACACTGCACTTCTCGGGTCGGCGGCGCCAGCGCGATCCCTTGCATTGTGATAACAGAGGAAAGAAATATAAATGTCTGCTTTATTTTGTGTACTTCCACAATAACAACAAAACGTTACAAATTGTTTTTGTAAAATCCTGTCCTGTCTATAGACAGCTTGAATGGTCTACTTAAATGAAACAATCGAAAACTAATTTATTTAATTCGTATAAATCCAACAAGAGGTAGGCTATAGGCTACTGTGCAGTCTTTCCAGTCAGAGCTCCTTATCTGCATTGTGCTCACACCCACGCGCAGCGCAGCGTTTTTTCGACATAACATCTAGTTTTTACGAGAAAAGATGTCGTTTTAACGAGAAAACATCTCGTTATTACGAGAAAAAAATTTAGTTTTAATGAGAAAACATCTCGTTATTACGAGAAAGGATGTCGCTTTAACGAGAAAATATGTTGTTAAAACGACATAACATCTCGTTATTGCGACATAATTGAGTGGGGAAAAAAATATGTGTGTGGCAGCAATGCGTCACCGTAAATATATTTTATAAATAGACTGCAGCAATTTTTACTAGAAACTCTAGTAAATTAAATGTTATTTTGTTTTGTTGTCTGTTTTTTCAGAATCATGGTGGGAGAATAGTGATATCTATTTTAAAAATAAAATTGTTATTCTCCATTCTCAGTTTATCCAGAATCGTGCATTTATCTACATGTGTAAACAAATAAATGACTTATGACAAAGCATCAAAGATGTGGTCAGTGAGGTTCAGCATCCAGAACATTTATTTTGTGCTAAGTATTCTACAAATACATTTACATAGCCTGTTTGGGCTATGTGCTTAATAGAAATACCCTGTAATTGTACTTTTGGTATACTAAACTGTTATACCTAAAGTCTGTTAAATTCGAACAACTAATTTGTGCTTAATGCACTTTAATTTAATTTAAATTTAATTTAATATAAATAATTGTGTGGAAGTAGTGCTAGTCCAACTAAAGATATAGGTACTGTATATTTGATTGTGTTAAAGTCAAACTATTGCAAGTACTTCAGATAGTCTTTATATATTGCATTTAAAGACCAATATTATACAGAGATCATACAATATTATTAATAGTGATATTAAAACACATATTAGGCATAATATTAAGAAATGTGCATTGTTCAATAACAAAATACTCCAAATGAACTTAAATTATCATTGTATAGGCGTATCAGTACTAAGTGATAAGCTGTGTCAATAAATATGTTAATGGATTCGAATATTACTTAGTATGAAATAAATGTATTTTAAATAAAACAATAATAAAAATAAAAATAATAGTTTTTAGCAAAACATCAGGGGCTTAAGCCCCCAAAGACCGTTTGACACCCAATCTTGTACTTGCCTACATTTCAAAGCATTTAACCTAACGCATATAATGTTATAATTAATATCTTATAATTAATGAGCTGTAACCTCCTATGTCTAGGACACTACACCCCTCATATCCATTAAACTATAGTATAGGCTATCCTAAAATGGAAATAATAATAATTATGATGATGATGATGATGATGATAATAATAATGATAGACCTAATGATAGGCCTAATAATCCAAAACCAATCAACTTTCACTACTAATGCACAAGCTACTTTAATTAGTTTAATAAGTAGGCCTAACAAACGCGGAGCTGACGGTGTTTTGGGTGGTAAAGAGCGGCACAATGGATGGCGTTTTCTGTAATGTAAAAGCGCCGTAAATTACGCTGTTTAAGGGATAATGAACGCCGCAACTGACGGTGTTTTTGATATTACAGATATATATATATATATATTTATTTATTTATTTATTACAGATTGGTTCCTTTTTTTTTTTTTTTTTAAAGAACATATTTCGACCATGACCGTAGCCAGGCTTTGAAAATTATGAGATCTGGGTGGGGTTAAGAATTGTACTAATAACCCCTACAATACAGCTCATTATAAACACTTTAAAAGAGACAGACATTTGTAAAAGATGTTTTTTTTTTTTTAGAGGGATGAACATTGTTAAATTATGCCATATTTATTGCATCAAAATTTGTTAATACTTCAGGTTAGGGGTGCATGGATAATTTTATCAGTTGTTTATTATTCATGCAACAATACATATTGCTGTTATAGTTTATATGTTGTTATTACGAGAAAATATGTCGTTTTAACGGTAAAAGATGTTGTTTAAACGGGAAAATTATGTTGTTTTAACGACATAGCATTATTAGGACATAATTGAGTGGAAATGATAAATAGTGGCAGCAGTGCGTCACCGTAGAAAAAGGCCAGCATTTTGACATTTTTTATTCAACAGAAACGTACCCATATTGTACTCAAGGCATACTGCAAGCAAGCCTATATCTAAACGAGCAAAACAAGCACTTTCACATGGGAAATCTAATTTAATCAACAATAAAAACCGACGCCACTTCTTAGTTCAGCTTATTCGCACAGGCTGTTGAATAATAAATGTTCCTGTTATTCCTGTTATTTGCAGAAAGGGCAGTTTCTCCAAAATTGAAAAGACATTCTAATACACAACAAATGAAAAGGAGAGAAAAGAAGATCAGACCTCAAACTCGAACTCCTGTCACTAAAGCAACACTGCATGGTCGCGACGAACGCAGACCACAGCACTACAGAAACCGATACTTACAAGCATATGCTCACTGCATTTGACACACATCAACTTACACAAAGGATAATAAAAGTGAACAATTTGTGTACATATGATAAAGAAGACGAAGATACACGTGTACTCAATGGAAAAGTAAAAATATCACAAGATGAAAGTCCAAATGTTGGTCACATAACGTTAAAAAACAAGATCCTTGAAGTAGATCGCCATTCAGAACGTCATTCTACTACTCGTGTCTGACTGCCTACTGCATCAAAGGGGCTGGACTGTGTAGAAAAGAAGGGGCTGATTTTAATATTACAGAAAACGCCGTTTTTTACGCCGTCTTTGTCAAACGGAGCGCCGTAAACTACGGCGTATTATGGATGGCCAAACGGCGAAATCAACAGCGTTTTGGATTGCATCAATAAACGCCGACATTAACGGCGGTTCTGCTGTGAAAACGCCGTAATTTACGCCGTCTGTACTACAAAACGCCGTATTTTACAGCGTTTTTTCGCCCTTTCTGCACACCAGGCATCTGGTTAATGGCGAAATGTGACCCGTTTGGCGTTCCATAGATCCAATATATATTCTTAAAGGTCCCATATTGTACACCTTTCTGGAGTTTTATTTG
>NW_015654953.1:0-706 GCF_001515625.1 Sinocyclocheilus rhinocerous
TCTTCAGCACAATGGTGACCCACAAAACTCAGACAACAGAAACCCCACAAATCCCACCAGAGCATGAAACACTGACAGATCTCTCAAGATCTCATTAAACAACTCCACAAACAGCATCCGCAGCTTCACTTCAGATCTCTTACTGTTTAGTGTTCTGTTGCTGCAAGCCACTTGACTGTTTATTGATTTATTCAGGGAAAGTGTTTGATCATAATAATTCACAAAAATACCTGTAAAATAACAGTGTTTGTTCAAGTTTAAATTACAATTTTGTACTTTATATAAATTAGGGTATTTTACTTAAATTTTACAGTTTTTCAGATCCTTCAGATACTCATTTGACCATTTTTTTAAACACTTTTTTATTTATTTTTTTAACTGTGTGAGTAATGGTACCATTTGCATCATCTGGTGGTGATTTACTAAATTATTATTGCCATTCTTTTCGGAATTTTTTCATACATTTCTATGTAATTTAAGAAAACAGATAAATACTCTATGAATAATACAGTATTTATCTGTATAAAAAAGAAAATTACTGTAATGCGTTGATAATGATATAATACTTAAATAACAGCTGGCATTCTTAATTTTACAGATATTGTTACTAATTTTGCATACAATTTAAAATGACTGGGAAAAAAAAATTTTAAAAAGTTTTTTTTTTTTTACTGTGTATTCTGAAAATATATTCATATATTTAAAA
>NW_015654954.1:0-226 GCF_001515625.1 Sinocyclocheilus rhinocerous
TTAAGGAACCGAACTTTGTCGGCGTCCCTCATATCAACCAGATACCGCCAGAGATGGCGCTCCTGGACCACAAGTGTGGACATCGCATAACCCAGAGAACTCGTGGTGACCTTCGTCGCTCAGCGCGCGAGGTCAGTAGCGGTTCGGAGCTCTTTCAGAATTTCCGGATCATGACCACCCTCGTGCAGGTCCCTCAGTGCCTTGGCCTGATGAACCTGCAGTAACG
>NW_015654954.1:1065-1205 GCF_001515625.1 Sinocyclocheilus rhinocerous
CGGCAGAGGCAATGGAGCTCCGCCCCCCTGGAGGAAACGGAGCCTGGCCGGCAGCTCCAAGATGGTCATCTTCCCGCAATGGGAACATGACTCAGCCGCGAACGCCACCTCAGCGTGTTTAATGCCCAGACACGTGAGGC
>NW_015654955.1:0-1142 GCF_001515625.1 Sinocyclocheilus rhinocerous
TAGTTGTGGTTTCTTAATAAGAGGCTTAATAACCGTCAGCTTGAAGGGTTTTGGGAAGTGACCTAACGACAACGACGAGTTAATAATATTGAGAAGCGGTTCTTCTGCTACAGGTAACAACTTTTTCACCAATTTAGTGGGTACAGGATCTAACAGGCATGTTGTTGGTTTAGATGCAGTGATAAGTTTATTTAGCTCTTCCTGTCCTATAATTGTAAAGCACTGCAGTTTATCTTTTGGTGCGATGAATGAAGCTGAAGTATTATACGCTGTAGAATCTACATTTGTTATTGTATTTCTGATGTTATCTATTTTATCAGTGAAGAAATTCATAAAGTTATTACTATTAAACTGTGAGGGAATATTTAGATCATGTGGCGTCTGGTTATTTGTTAATCTAGCCACTGTGCTAAATAAAAACCTTGGATTGTTTTGGTTATTTTGTGGATATGCTCGGCCCTGGCAGCTTTTAGAGCCTGTCTGTAGCTGGACATACTGTTTTTCCACGCAATTAAAAACTTCCAAGGAGAAGCTTTTCTCCATTTGCGCTCAAGACTACGAGTTTCTTTCTTGAGAGAATGGGTTTTTTTACTTTTGTACCATGGCGCAGTACGTTTTTCTCTAACCTTTTTCAATTTGATGGGGGCAGCAGCTTCTAATGCATTAGAGAAGATAGTGCTCATGTTGCTAGTCATTTGGAAACTAATCCCGTATTTTCTAATAATATTACCAAGGGTCAACATGTATATCGAAAATACCAGATCTATGAGTATGTCATGATCTATAGTGTCGAACGCAGCACTAAGATCAAGTCAAACTAGCAATGAGATGCAGCCTTGGTCTGACGCAAGAAGCAAGTCATTTGTAATTTTAACAAGTGCAGTTTCTGTGCTATGGTGGGGCCATATGAAATTCTTCATAGAGATAATTTTTTTGCAGGAAGGAAAAAAACTTTATCAACAGTAACCAATAGGTCTGAGAGGAAATCTGCAAATTCTTTTAGGAAATCTGTATACGGCCCTGGTGGTCTATACACAGTAGCCATAGCAAGAGAGACGATAGATTTATTTTGCATATCTGACAGTGTAACATTAAGAAGAAGTATTTCGAATTAGTTAAACCTGTATCCTGTTTTCTGAGTA
>NW_015654956.1:0-1064 GCF_001515625.1 Sinocyclocheilus rhinocerous
CTACCACGAGAACAGCCCACGGAGCAAGGAATCCAACTCCTCAGAGAGAATTAAACGATCGAAAGAAAGCACCATGCTCACAATAACCCTCAATGGTGAGGGGAGTGATGCTTCCAGAGTGTGTCGACAGAGACACACTAGATGAGTGGAGCCCAAGGTAACGGGGTCTAAACCAACTCAGAGAAAGGGAACGAGGCTAATAACGAGCATAACGTGCACACTTACCACTTATGTGGATTTTAGAAAGTGGGCAAAGCATAACGTGCACACTTACCACTTATGTGGATTTTAGAAAAGTGGGCAAAGCATAACGTGCACACTTACCACTTATGTGGATTTTAGAAAAGTGGGCAAAGCATAACGTGCACACTTACCACTTATGTGGATTTTTAGAAAGTGCGCAAAGCTTAACGTGTGCACTTACCATAGTATTTGGATTTTAGAGTTTTCCAAGCATCTGTTTACAGATACCCGGAAGTACTGGGCCAAACGGGAGAGTCAAGCTCAAATACAACCCTCTAAGGTGAGGGGAGCACTGCCTGAGACAGCAGTACACAAGAAGGTTCTCGCAAATGCCACCTATACTTCCCGCTCGATGCCTCAGCAAGAGGGGATATCCTGGTGATCGGGAGGCACCTCAGGGCGACCTAGATATGGTAAACCAGACAGGGCAGCCTGAAAGCATAAGCCCAGCCCGGACATCCAGGAATTTTTTTGCAGTGCCGTGCCGGGGGCCTGATAATGAAGAAGGCTCCCGCAGAAGTCTGTGAACTAGCCGCATGATCCAGGAAGTATGAAGCCGAAACCCGGCTTATCGTACCGTCTGGACATATATCGACGAGTGAAATAAACACTGCAAGTCGAGCACCCGGTTTCTGAATCCAGCAGAGGGGGTGCTCACGGAGGACCTACCCTAGAAAAAGGACAGAAACACACAGGTCCCGGGAAACACTGCAAAGAAACTAGCAGAAGGGTTATACACACAACCACCAGCGCATTAAATACACACACACACACATAAATATATACATATATATATATATATATATATATATATTTAGAAA
>NW_015654956.1:1095-1244 GCF_001515625.1 Sinocyclocheilus rhinocerous
TACTAACCCGCCATGGTTCCCGCATCGGAGCCCTGTCCGGAGAAGCCTCTAGATCGGACCATCAGTGAGGTGGTCACTATGAAGAACCAACCAAAACATCATATGTCCAGTAGGAGACTGTTATGCAGGAAGTTCCCACCTAACCTCGG
>NW_015654957.1:0-196 GCF_001515625.1 Sinocyclocheilus rhinocerous
AGGGGAATGCGGGCCAGAACCATGGCGAGCACTAAGTACCAACTTGACCATTTTCACGGTGAGTTGCCCCTGGGACGTCAGACGGCTGTCCGTGACTTTATCCCCTACGGCCAAAGGCCTAGGCTACATACCCAACTTACCTGTTAGGGCCAGACTCCTGGGCCCGGGGGAGAGCTCAAGGGTTGGAATCATAATG
>NW_015654957.1:402-522 GCF_001515625.1 Sinocyclocheilus rhinocerous
TGGTGCCCAAGGTGAACGGGGCTTAAACCAGCTCAAGAAAGGGCACGAAGCAACCGCGCAAAGCCCTCACACTATAGGATTTTAGAAAATAACGCAAAGAACTAGCGTGCGAACTTACCA
>NW_015654958.1:0-910 GCF_001515625.1 Sinocyclocheilus rhinocerous
ATAGGAAAAATGTACACATCTTCATTCTGTTCAAAAGTTTACACAACCCCCAAAATCTTTACAGTCATTGTTGGAAAGGGTTCAAATACACAAAAATGCTGGAAAATCAAATAATTTGTGGGGCCTGTAGGATTTTTCTGAAGAACAGCAGGCAGTTTAACTGTTCAGGACACTTAAGACTGTAAATCTATCCTCACATCCTCATTTTCATTCTGTGTTTATTGTTATTTAATCTTATTTTGATGTAATATTGTTATATTTATTAATTTTAGAATAATTTTTCATTTTTATTAATTAATTTAATTTACTATTTTATATATCTACAATTTATTGTATTTAATGTTTCATATATTAAGTAATATATATTTAATATATAAAAAATGTAAGTTCAATATTTTCAAATTAAACATTTGTCAAAACAAACATTTAGGCTATGTAGATACAGATCTTCCCAGTTTGTCTGAAACAGCTTAGCTTCTCCTACAGATGATTTGATACAATATATAAGCTCTTGCTGGACTCATACCAAAGAAGAGTATGAAACTTCAACTAAGACTGGTGTGAGATTGAAGATGTGTTGATTTGAGATGAGGAGACAGATGCACTGTTGCTCCTCTCCCACCCCTACCTGGGCTGCGTGAAGTAAATGATGTTGTCCCAATTCTTCACCTGTATCCTTCATCCAGAGTTGAAGTCTTTGTAGGTTTTTACCCCTGCCATGTTCATTCATTTTAGCCCTGCTCTGGCAAGGCACTTTATTCATTTACCTGCCCATCCACCACTGCTCTTCGGGAGACGTCAGAAGACAATAAAAAGTGATGTGGAATGTGGATATGTTTGCATATGTTGCATGTGTTGTCTGTGTGCAGGGGCGTAGCCATCTTTTCAGAAGTGAGGGGGACAGAAATGT
>NW_015654959.1:0-192 GCF_001515625.1 Sinocyclocheilus rhinocerous
GAGTATTATGACCAGTACTTAATTTAATCCTGCTGGATCCTGTTCTGGAAAATGTCCGATTTTGAATTTTTGCGTTGCGGTAGGCCTATTTGTTTTTAAAAATCCGGCATTTACAGTGCATTAGATCGTGACAGTACGAGGACGGAGCGAGCGCGGGTTTGACTAGATGTATTTTGAGCTTATTGTTCACGT
>NW_015654959.1:246-1025 GCF_001515625.1 Sinocyclocheilus rhinocerous
GGCACAAATCCAAATAGTTCCATATTAGTAATGTATTTGAATGTTAAACTAGTATTTATAATGTAAACTAGGCTTGTACTTTACATGCATTCGCATATAGACGGAAAAGATCATCCTCTTCACATGAGCAAAAACGTCCTTGGCATAACAGCAGAGTGGACCGGTATACTACGGTCTATTTCAACTGACCAGTGTAACCTTTTATATGTTTGGTTGACTGTATTTTATTTTGATAATGAACAGACTGCGGTGTAAGTTTGAATTGCTAGAATATGTGGGGTTTGTGCGCGCGAGGCGCCGGTGCGATCGAACAGCTGAAACATAAAAAAATCCATTTTTGGAGTAAGGTATAACCCGTAAAAGTGTTTACTTTTATTTTTGCACACTCACAATAAAAACAAGATTTGTGCTTTTGCAAAATAAAGCAAACAAACAGAATGCGCGTTGTCATCCTTTCCTTTCCGTGAACTTGTTTATGGAGCGCCGCGCCACACTTCTGTTTTAAATCTGTTAGCTTAATTATTTAAGTCAGATATATTTCGCTTTTTTTTTAAAATGAAAACCTTAATTATTTAAGCCAGATATATTTCACTTTTTTTTTTTAAATGAAAACAAATTGTTATTTTTATTTAGGCTTTGCTTACATAGGCTATACATTTTCCTTAAAGCATCCCATTTTGTCCCAGGGCTTGAAAACCTTTGCCCTAGGCTAGTTAGGTCCATGCAGAAACTTGCGTGAACGATGCTCTTAGTTGTGGCATCACCGTTTAGTGACATCA
>NW_015654960.1:0-2550 GCF_001515625.1 Sinocyclocheilus rhinocerous
CACAGAACCGGCTTTACTGACGAGATGCGCATGACGATCACATGCGATTTATCGTGCAGCCTTAATTTTTTTGTTTGTTTGTTGATCACAAAGTACAAAATAGATGAGGAAAACTAGGATGCCGGGTGTATTCAAAGCGCCGCCATTACTGTCTAGAGTGCGTGGAATAGTGCGCTGTGATTGGTTGAGTGGATATATCGCATTCTGCAGAGAAGGGAGACTGGCGTTTGTCGCTGTTTGGAAAACAAAGTGAGAAAACATGACAGAATAACTCGGCGGATATCGCATTTTGCGTAAAATTTAAAATTTACTTTTCAATACGCATTTTGCGTAACATAAAAAATTTACTTTTCAATACCGACCAGATACAATACTGATTTTGGTGGAAACTCAATTTTTTTAAAAATGGCGTTTATCGCGTTTTGGAACCAAACTCTTCATATATACATCTATACAGTATATTGACCTGTTTATCTATGCATATGTATATATTTATATACGTAAGAATTTTTTGTCTGATTTCCAGGGTCCAAAGAAGCAGGCTTCTGCTTTGGAGACTAACCCGTCCCTTAAGCCCCGTTCACACTAGCAGCGACTTTTGTGGTTGTTAGTGGGCGTTCTCAATACTGGTTGCCTTGACAGCGAATCAGGTTTCTTGCCGCTAAACATTTTGGAGGCAAAAGACTAAATATAATCTAAATCTAAATTAAATCCGTACATACAAACAAAACTGAATGAGAAACAGAGCCTACTTTCTTCCATTGCGTTTGTTTATCTACGGCGCTGAGAGGAGAACGATCACATGAGCTCTACTGTCTTCTTTCCTATTGGCTGTCGCTCCCGAAAGTCGCTCTTCATTTGCATAAAGTTGAAGGATTCTGAACTTTGTCGCATCGCTGGACACGCCCCATCCGGTCGCCAACGGCCGCTGTCGCTCGTGTGGTTTACCTGTTCTTAAATACAAACACAGTAGTACTCAATTTGAGTAAACATTACTTAAAGAAACAAATCTTTGTATTAGTTCAGCCAGGGAACCAGTTCTGGTTAAAAGGCATGTCACTTAAAAATGGTAGTCAACGATGCTAACAATTTATCATCTTATTTGTTTTCAGTCTCTAGCAGAGGAAAGCAGACACCCAAAAGAAGACCATGGACAAAAGCAGAGGTGAACGCTGTGATGCGACACTTCAGATCTCACATCAGTAAAGGTCACCTGGCGTCAATGAGAGAACGTGAGGTCTGCAAAAGGTGTGAGCATCCAGTCCTACAAAACAGGACAATTCAAAACATCAGAGACTTTTTTAGGAAGCAAGGGCTTACTTTTAAAGGAACACTCCACTATTTTTGAAAATAGGCTCATTTTCCGACTCCCCTAGAGTTAAACAGTTGAGTTTTACCGTTTTCGAATCCATTCAGCCGATCTCCGGCACTTTTAGCTGTAGCTTAGCATAGATCATTGAATCTGATTAGACCGTTAGCATCTCGCTCAAAAAAGACCAAAGAGTTTCTATATTTTTCCTATTTAAAACTTGACTCTTCTGTAGTTACATCGTGTACATCGTGTGAAAATGAAAAGTTGCTATTTTCTAGGCCGATATGGCTAGGAATTATACTCTCATTCCGGCGTAATAATAAAGGAACTTTGCTGCCGTACCATGGGTGCAGCAGGCGCAATGATATTACGCAGCGCCTGAAAATAGGCTAACTTCCGTCAACATAACCAACGTGACCACCTGCTTGCACGGGGAGCGTGCTGGGGACTATTTTCAGGTGATTATTATCATTTATAATGGGAGTGGATAGTAGCCCAAAATTTGGCTCCGGGGGGTTAATAAAGGCCTTATGAAGCGAAGCGATGCGTTTGTGTAAGAAAAATATCCATATTTACAACTTTATAAACCTTAATCTCTAGCTTTCGCTAACTGTCGTACGCGCATTCACGAGAGAGTGGTGTCCAGCGGATGACGGAGACGGTCTTAAATAACTGGGAGGGTAAGAGTGATTCTTAGCTTTAAGAAATTTGATAACTTGCTTTCATACTTAAGTTTGAAAGTAGGAGTAAATTTAATGAATTCTCAGCACTTGAGACTAAAATGGCACTTTGACAAGCTTGATAAATACGGGCCCAGATGTCTAACTTTAAAAAATGAAGGAGGGAGAGGGTAGTGAATGATGTCCCGGGTCACTAAAGAACCGAGGTATGACCTGTGATTGGACCATGCTTCTGTCAATTATCAATTCTACGCGATGCTTTGAGGACCAATCAGACGTTAGTGGGTGCGTATAAAGACCCGGATGTGACGAGAGTTGGGAGGAGCGTTTGCTTTTCATTTGTTGGCTCTCCCACATTTACTTTGGTGTCTGCTCCTGTTTTTGTTTCCAAATTTGAGTTATTGTGTGTTTGAGTTTTCTCTTGTGAAACTTTACTTTTCAATGGCCGTTTAACTGCGTTAACGCTGTGACTTTACTCTCGGTTTACCCGAGCTTATTCAAGTCCTTCTTCGACACTTATGCCGAGTTCACACTGCACGATTTTCAAAGACGTCACAT
>NW_015654961.1:0-343 GCF_001515625.1 Sinocyclocheilus rhinocerous
TCCCAGATTTTCTGAACCGTCTATGGATGGAGCATCCACACGTTGCTCCGAGATAGCATCTGCTCCTTGGTTCAGTACGCCGGGTACATGAGCTGCCCTCAATGAATGCAGGTTAAGATGTGCCCATTCCAAGAGGCATTTTACCATCTCGAAAAGGCGTTTCGAGGTGAGCCCGCCTTGGCGATTTATATATGACACCACCGTCATGCTGTCTGATCGGACTAGCACGTGGTGTCCCTTCAGGACTGGTAAGAAGGCCTGAAGAGCTTGACATACTGCCGTCAATTCGAGGCAGTTGATGTGTAGCTGGCCTTCCGTGTTCGTCCGGCGTTTCGAGGTGAGC
>NW_015654961.1:372-825 GCF_001515625.1 Sinocyclocheilus rhinocerous
TGAAGTTCGCTGACTGGGGGACAGAGAGCTCTTGGCAAAATTGATCCTGAGTCCCAGTTGCTCTAATTGGCTGAGGAGGAGGGACCTGTGGGCTATAGGCTCTGCCTCCGACTGTGCTAAAACGAGCCAGTCGTTGAGGTAATTCAGGATATGGATTCCCATCTGTCTCAGAGGGGAAAGGGCTGCGTCCATGCACTTCGCAAAAGTGCGGGGAGCCAGAGACAGCCCGAAGGGCAGGACCGTGTATTGATAAGCCACTCCCTTGAAGGCGAATCTCAAGAATTGTCTGTGATGGAGGGCTATCTGGATGTGAAAGTAAGTATCTTTAAGATCCAGTGAAAACAACCAGTCCTCGGGACATACTTGCACGAGGATCTGTTTCAAAAGTTAACATCTTGAACAGCCGTCTCATACGCAAGTGGTTCAGATGCCTGAGATCGAGAATGGGCCTGA
>NW_015654961.1:835-1046 GCF_001515625.1 Sinocyclocheilus rhinocerous
GGCACGGTTCAGGCGTCTGAGATGCAGGATGGGCCGCAGGCCACCATCCTTTTTGGGGACGAGGAAGTAACGACTGTAGAAGCCTGACTCGCTCTGAGCTGGTAGAACTGTTTCTATGGCTCCTTTTGCCAGCAAATTCTTTTTTCGAGGGTGGTCCGGTGCTTGCGAGACTTTGCCCCTTCCTTTTCCTTTCCAGCGGATCAGGACGATG
>NW_015654962.1:0-1604 GCF_001515625.1 Sinocyclocheilus rhinocerous
ATGCAGAGTTTTGTTCTCCCTTTTCCATCCACTGCTTCCGTGACCCAATAAAGGCTCCTTCTGCCTTTTTTTTAATATAATTTGTCCAATTCCAATTGTAGGGTGACTAACTCAGCTTGTTCATCTTCATTTGGACATGATATTGAGGAGAGAACAGCTAATCTTGATATAATATTAATCTCCTGAATACGTCTTTCTTTTGCCATTAAGCTTCCCTGCTTTCTAAGGTACTTGGCAGTCTCAAATTTGAGTAGCTCCCAATTACTGCAGAATTTATTTTCTGAAAGCGCTTTGTACCAATGATATAAAATTATATTTTTAACATCTATCTTAATATTATCAAACTGCAGCAATGAATTATTAAGTTTCCAGAATAAACTTCTACCCACAGAATATGAAGAGTTTTGGAGGTTAATAGAAATAACAACAGCTTTATGGTCACTAAGAGGTGAAGGAATCACACTAACATAAATATCTGAAGAACATAGATTCGCAGATACCAACCAATAATCTATACGAGATTGTCTGTTGCCAGATTTATTGCTCCAAGTGTACAGTGATAAATCAGGAAACTTCAACCTCCATATATCAACCAAGTTAAATTTCTCCATACAACGTTTAAGATTTTCATTCTGTGTATAAGATGTTCTTGTAGGAAAACAATCAAGTAACCCATCCAAAACAATATTAAAATCACCCCCTATGATCAACGTTAGATTTGGGAATTGTGACAAATCCTTAAGAATATATTCTTCTAAAGTTTCAAGTAAATGGTCATTTTCATTTTTGGAGTTATATCCATAAACATTCGCAATTAACAATATAGTGCCGTGAACTTTGAGGATTTGACACACAAAATGACCTGACCCATCACGTTCTGTATGCAAAATTTCCCCGATGAATCTGTTCTTTAAATTAACAACACCAGCAGAGCGCTCAGTTCCATGTGCACACCAGATGTCGTTTCCCCACTGTGTTCTCCAAAAACGCACATCCTCCGCAGTAGAGTGAGATTCTTGAAAAAAACAAAAATCAGTCTTGTGTTGTTTAACAAATAAAAACAAAGCTTTCCGTTTAATACGATCTCTTAACCCCCTGGCATTTAGTGTAACTATAGACAGTGACAGAATGAAAGTGAAAGTGAAACGCAATCCACAACAAAAAAGCGAGTTTGCAAGAACGAACTGAAGGAAAAACCGCGTTTAGAGTGTTATAAAGGCGAGTCAGGATTCGAATAAGTACAAAAAGAGTTGACCAAATAGCCTGTCAAAAATAAAACAAAAAACAAAGAAATTATTCACTTGAGAGCAAATGTCTAAATCCTTTGTTGGCTTAAACGGCAACAATCCAAATCTAGCAAGAATCAGCAAGAGTCCTCGTCCAATATTTTGGGAAAAGGCATGTCTTTGATAAAAATAAAATAAAGTCTTGAAGACAAAAGAGGCTTCCATTTAGCCTAGAATCAACTAAAATTCACGGATCCCAGGACGGCTTATATCAACAAAACAAACAATTATCCAACTCTAATAAGGGTTGCAAAAATGAAAAAATTACCACCTTTATCCATCATGTTAGATTAATTTCAGTCCCGGCAACAAAAGCTC
>NW_015654963.1:0-997 GCF_001515625.1 Sinocyclocheilus rhinocerous
AGATTTAATATGTCAAGATCAATCCTACTGCATTCCAGAAAGAACCATTTATGATAAAATTTTTATGATCAGAGACATTTTAGATTACTCCAAACTATATGAAGTGAATGTTGGCTTTTTGCTCTTGGATCAGGAAAAAGCTTTTGACAGAGTCGACCATGGGTTTCTGTTTGAAACAATGAGTGCTTTTGGGTTTGGAGATGTTTTTATTTCTTGGATCAAACTTTTATACATGAATGCCTCTTGTATTTTAAAAATAGGTGATGGGTTAAGTAAACCAATAAGATTACTTAAAGGTATAAGACAAGGATGCCCACTGTCTGGACAGTTATATGCTTTAGCAGTGGAGCCACTCCTGTCTCTATTAAGAAAAGATCTGTCTGGTTTAAAGGTTGATGGGAACTGCAATGCGTTTAAGTTAACAGCATATGCAGATGATATTACTGTAATTGTGAAAGATCAAAGAGATATTGATATTGATAATTGCAGTATCTCTTTATATGAGAAAGCATCGTCTGCAAAACTGAACTGGAGTAAAACAGAAGCATTTTGGTGTAATGATAAAACAGCAATATCTTTACTTGTTATTCCTGGAAATGTAAAGTGGGGAAAAGATGGTTTTAAGTTTTTGGGCATCTTTTTAGGTTCAGAAGTGTATCAAAGGAAAAACTGGGAAGGTGTAAAAGATAACATTTGCAATAGAATATCAAAATGGAACTGGATTTTACCTCAACTATCTTATAGAGGAAGAGTGTTGGTTATAAATAATCTTGCCGCCTCTGTCCTATGGCATAAACTAATTGTGTTGAACCCACCAGATGAATTCTTTAGGGAAATTCAAAAAGTGTTTGTTAATTTTTTTTGGAATGGACAACATTGGCTAAGAGAGTCGGTATTGTATCTGCAGTTAAGTGAAGGAGGCCAAGGTCTTATGGACATTAAGTCCAAAGTGGCTGCATTTAGACTGCAGACTGCACAAAGACTCCTCTATCACCAG
>NW_015654964.1:0-197 GCF_001515625.1 Sinocyclocheilus rhinocerous
AGAAAGCTAGTGTTTGTTAGTTTTTTGTTGTTGTTTTTTTTTTTATAAAAAATTAAACAAAAAAGAAGATAAATATAGATAAAGTAGAATTAAAATATAATAGAAAGTGCTAGAGTTAGAGGGTCAAATAAAGGTGGAACAGATGTGTTTTTAGTCGTTTCTTGAAGATGGTTAAGGACTCAGCTGCTCGGATTGAG
>NW_015654964.1:426-532 GCF_001515625.1 Sinocyclocheilus rhinocerous
TTAATGCCTTGAATTTAATGTGAGCAGCTACTGGTAGCCAGTGCAAATTGATGAACAATCATGTGTGACATGCGTTCTTTTCGGTTCATTAAAGATTAATCTTGCA
>NW_015654965.1:0-567 GCF_001515625.1 Sinocyclocheilus rhinocerous
AGTTTCCAGAGTATAATGTAGTCTTGGATAGATCGCGTTATCTGCCCCAGGCAACGGCAGCACAAGTTAAATTAACAATTTGTCACTTTAATACAAGTTATAACATGAATGTACATCAGAGGATATGTTGAAAAATAAAGTACAACTTACAATCACGCATTATTTCTGTGCCTATAAGTGGTTTTAACCAGAGAAATCATCAGTATAACAGCCTGTGAAGAATGTGTCAGTTACGTGACATTTAACTCAGGAAGATAAAACCTTCTAATCATATTGCCAAAATTATAAATACATTAGGCCTATACATTTGTGTAGAATATAAAATTATAAATACAATAGGCCTATACATTTGTGTAAAAAAAATTTTTTTTATAACAACCATTTAAATGACTATACCCCGGTTTCACAGACAAGGCTTAAGCCTAATCCCAGACTAAAATCTAAGTCTGAGCTGTTTCAACTGAAAGAAACTTAAAATATATCAGTGCCTTTATTTTGTCTCAAAATACACACCAGTAATGTTTTTTTAAGGCACGTTTATAAAAATTACTTAAATGTCCTAATTGA
>NW_015654966.1:0-280 GCF_001515625.1 Sinocyclocheilus rhinocerous
TTTTGTTTCCAGTCAAGACTTGGAGAAACTTGTTCATGCCTTTAGGGTAGGCTATTGTAATGTTCCAGATAAAGATACCAGATGAGAGACTGTTTGACTTTTTCTTAAGACAGTTGTTTGATTTCAAGAACACACAACCAAATCCTAATGCTATTTCACGAAATAACACAACAACGGCTGATCCGTTACAACATATACATGTCAAGTCTGTTTTATCATAGGTATATCGTATTATTCTTGAATATAATTGTTTAGTCTAAATATGTTAACAATTTATTTA
>NW_015654966.1:762-922 GCF_001515625.1 Sinocyclocheilus rhinocerous
CATTTCTTTTCTAACAACTCACTGTCATGTTATATCAATGAAACATTCAAATAACGTTATCTGTGTGAACGTATATTGCTGATTATTTTCTTTCGCTCATTTTAGTTGATGTTTAATGGTCGCATTTTTATGCATTGATCCTTCATGTTGGATACGAGTC
>NW_015654967.1:0-537 GCF_001515625.1 Sinocyclocheilus rhinocerous
TAAATGTTCAGCGATATCTTCAAAAAACTTTTGAATTTTGGTGCAATTTTTTTCTCGATATAATGTTGATATGGTAACTAGTAAATGCTGTAAATTTGGTTATGCTAGCATGTGTGGAAATATTTAAACCACGTGTGTTACAATTTACCTCGCGTTACTTTGTGCCCCGCGCTCCCATAAATGTGTATGTCACATGTAAAACAGACTTTAAAATCATTCTGTTTGCTTCCTTATTTCGCTCATTCCAGTAAAAGAGCAGGGGTTTTCAACCTTTTAGGACATGCACCCCCCCAAGTTTGTCTAATTTCACTCGCGCCCCCCCCTTTAGTGACTTTAGTCTTTGCAACTTTACAGATCTTCTTTATGCACCAAGAGCTTGTAACACTCCAAAGAGAAAAAAAATGTGTTTTTTGAACATTAAAGCATGTTAACATATTCGGTTACACCAAACACACAAAATAATGATCTTTAAAATAGCTTGATGCCATTACCTTGTTAAAGGGGTCATATGATGCGATTTCAAGTTGTCCTTTCTCT
>NW_015654967.1:651-798 GCF_001515625.1 Sinocyclocheilus rhinocerous
GAGTCAGCCACGCCTACCTAAAACGGCTCGTTCTAACACGCCCCCACATATCTATGCCACTGTGGAAATATTAGCATAATGCCGCCCAAATGCGCAGGCAATGAAAGAAGGCGTGGTTTCAGGAACCACAGTAGTGTTGATGCAGCC
>NW_015654968.1:0-275 GCF_001515625.1 Sinocyclocheilus rhinocerous
TGACCTGAGCTAATTTACTGAATCAACCAACTCACGTCTCCTTTCGTTCTTTCTTTCGTTCTTTCTTTCTTTTCATCCATGATGACATTAAAGTCATCTGTTGCTGCTTCTGGCGTTTCATCGCTGACTGTGCCGCAACCGCGATACCTGTTCATTAGAACTTTCAGTGAGCTAATTTTAGAGTGCGCACGCGACATTCCTTCCTTCGGACGCGCGAGTCTGTGCCCTGCTCGGTCCTGCTCCTCCGTGGCGATGACGGCGTGCGGTTAAAAAAA
>NW_015654968.1:305-544 GCF_001515625.1 Sinocyclocheilus rhinocerous
ACAGATCTCTGAGACATTCAGTAACAGCAACATTATTATCAGTCCAAGCATAGAAACAATCACACACAAAAACACAAAATCAGGTCTCAATGAACTTACGTTTTCCTCACATGTTGTTCTGAGTGTTTAAGCCGGCAAACACACAAACAGTGCTGTACTCGATGATAACAAGGCAGAAACGAGCTCGTATATGATGCATAAACAAACGGTGTAAAGTGTATTTAACAATTAAATAAGTG
>NW_015654969.1:0-699 GCF_001515625.1 Sinocyclocheilus rhinocerous
GATTGCAATCCAATGACAGGGACACACATTTTGAAGGACAAGACAATAGCCTATAGGACAGGGGTGGCGAACTCCGGTCCTGGAGAGCCGCAGCCTTGCAGAGTTCAGCTCCAACCCTAATTCCCAACCCAAACCCAACTCACCTGCCTGTAGCTTCCTAGTAACCATTCAGACCTTGATTAGCTTGTTCAGGTGTGTTTGATTAGGGTTGAAGCAAAACTCTGCAGGGCTGCGGCTCTCCAGGACCGACGTTCGCCACCCCTGCTATAGGATGCATTTTGAATGTCCGGTAGTCCTCAAATAACATTATAGTCCCGTCTCGTCTTGTTAACGAAGACGCGGCATAAATTTCTTCATAGTTTTTATCATCAGATATTAGTTTTAGCTCATCAACGTCTCGTCTTAGTCACAGAAAAAAATTTTCGTTAACAAATATTTTTCGTTGTCGTCTTCGTTGACGAAATTAACACTGATTACCACAGATGAGCTCAAAGAGAGGAAGAAGAAATAATTGCACAGAGGAAGTCAAGTGGAAAACAGAAGGCAAAGCTCAGCATTTCAAGAAAACAGGGTGGAAAAATAGATGTAGGCCTAAGCTGTGCCACGCGGTAGGCTTGCCGCGGTAGACGGTGTTGACAGTGATACCGGTGTTAAGTTTAGATTTTTTATCGAAATAAAAATCATTTAGTTCAGTAAAAG
>NW_015654970.1:0-186 GCF_001515625.1 Sinocyclocheilus rhinocerous
AGCTCCTTAAGTTCGGCCATCCTACACACACGTGACTGACCACTCACTCGCACCAACAGGACGAGGAGGGTCGTGTTACTCTCTACACTGCACTCAACCTGAGAGATTCCTACACTTTCAGTCTTTGAGGAGACATGAAAAACAGCGCATACCGCAGGAACGGTATAACGGAAAAAATTAGTGGTT
>NW_015654970.1:422-531 GCF_001515625.1 Sinocyclocheilus rhinocerous
AGCAGCAGCAGCAGCAGCGTAGCAGATCTATTCTGCCAATTCTGCCAAGATTTGTACAAATACAAAACATTGTCATGTACATTACCATGCCAATCCCTCCGAGAGTTGT
>NW_015654971.1:0-3133 GCF_001515625.1 Sinocyclocheilus rhinocerous
TTGACAAGGTCTACTGCAACAGTTACTGGGACCTCAGAAGGAACAGTGAGTTATTACATTGCATTATCAAATAATAATTAATAATTCACTCACATTATTGCACATTTAAAAAATAACAATCTACCATCTACATCTGTCGGTTTGTCTGTAAACACAGTCTTGACACAGCAATTCAACATGATAGAATGTGGGGGGGTTTGTGAAGGTAGAAGAAACAAGAATTAATTTATTACCAATGTATTGTCTTTCTGAAGAATAAATAAAAAATCTTCTCAAATTGCTTGGTCAATCACTTTCGATTTGCTACTATTTATACTCTATTTAAAATGGAAGCCATTGTGAAATAGTTATGGCACATAGATAATATATCTTTTCCATATATGTTTTCAGAAAGGAGCCAACCTTTAATTCCAACTACAAGAACTTCGGCAAGAGGTGCTTACAATGACGCTGTAACAAATCCACTGAAGTTGAAATAGAACCCAAGTGCAGTTTATTGACATCCAAAAATGAGCAAATACATAACAAACAAAGACATTGCTTGGCATGGCAAACCATAAACTTTAACACGGACAAACTCACAAAACAGTGGTTACACGATTAATACTCGACAAGAGACAATGCCAACATGAGGTCTATAAAACCAAACAATACAAGTCACATGACACAATCAAACCAATGGGCAAACAGAACTGTGAACCACATGACAGGACAATAAACCAATGAGAACAAGACAATGAGCTAGACAACCTATCAGAACATGACACATACACTTGGCAGGACAACATGAGGATCAAAGGAAGCACACAACAACCAGGGGCCAGATATTAATCCAGATATTTTAATCAAATCCGCAAATTTGTTTGAAGAATCAAATTAGCCAGAGATCAGTTATCATGATTAGAAGATCTGGCATCTTTCAAATCATCTCAGATTTAAGCAAGCCACTCGAACTGTACAATTTGATTTTCTGGATTATTGGTGCAACTGAGTAAACAACATTGGCCCATTATGCTGATATTCCAGATGATTTGAACCTAAAAGTGATGTCTATTTATCAAGACATTGTTTATCTCACATCTAAGGGCCAGAGGCAGACACCTAAATAGTTGTGTCTTGGTCTAACTCAGGGGTTCTCAACTCTGGCCCTCGAGATCCACTTTCCTGCAGAGTTTAGCTCCAACCTTGATCAAACTCACCTGCCAGTAACTTTCTAGTAATCCTGAAGACCTTGATTAACTTGTTCAGGTGTTTGATTAAGGTTCGCCATTTAATAGGTTCATCTTAATTTGTCTCACTTCTAAATAGACTAGGACATTGTGCATCATGGGACATAGTTGTCAGTCTAGACAAAAGACAAAATACCAAAGGGATTCTCAAAGAAGATTCTTACAATACTTGAGTGGTACAAACAACAAAATAACACTGGTATTCAGGGACAGTCATTACGGTGGTTTAGATCGTACTTAGCAGACGTTACCATTTTGTCTACTTAATTGGTGAAAAATCCAAGTTACCATCAGTAAATTATGGGGTGCGGCAAGGATCCGTGTTAGGCCTTCTGTTATTTTGAATATACAAGCTGCCACTTGGCAACATTATTAGAAAACATGGAATTAGTTCCCACTGCTATGCCGATGATACTTCTAAACTATCCAAGTTGACAGAATGTGTTAAACATATAAAACATTGGATGACCAGTAATTTTCTTCTATTAAATTCAGACAAGACTGAGGTATTACTTATTGGACAAAAAACCTGCACACAGAATCTCTTAGAATACAATTTGCAACTAGAAGGATGTACTGTTACTGTATGTCATCATCTGCAGTTAAAGACCTGGGTGTTACATTAGACAGAAACTTATCTTTAAAAAAATCATATTTCATGTTGCAAAAACAGCCTTCTTCTGCCTCAGAAACATTGCTAAGCTACGGAACGTTATCTGTTTCTGATGCAGAAAAGCTAGTTCATGCATTCATGACCTCTCGACTGGATTACTGTAATGCACTACTAGCTGGTTGTCCTGCATCTTCAATAAACAAGCTACAGTTAGTCCAAAACACAGCTGCTAGAGTTCTTATCAAAAAAATATGATCATATTACCCCAATTTTATCATCTCTACACTGGTTACCTATTAAGTTCTGTATTGATATCAAAATATTGCTACTGACCTATAAGGCACTAAATGGTTTAGCTCCTGTATATTTAACTGATCTTCTTATGCCCTATAACTATGGACTTTTAGTAGTACCTAGGATATTTAAGTCCACTAAAGGAGGGGAGAGCATTTTCTCATCTGGCTCCTAAACTTTGGAATAGTCTTCCTGATAATGTCCAGGGCTCAAACACACTCTCTGTTTAAATCTACATTAAAGACACATCTCTTCAGCCAAGCATTCAGATAATGAATCTCATACCCTTGTTCTCAGTTAGATCAGATAAAAGTCACAAACATATTTTTTGTTTGAAACGTTATGAACAGCAGCTACACTAATTATTTTCCATTTGCCTTTCTGTTCCTACCCCGGGATGCCCATCTCAAGGTAACTAGAGATTACAGCAGCTCCAGCGTGAATCCAGCCTCATAGAAAGACTTCAGATGACCCAACACCTTTGAAGAGATGATGCTGACCCCTGCGAGGACCCCAGATGACATTATGATATTGTATGATTCTATTATCTTGAACTGTTCGTTTGTGAAATTATTACTTGGACACATTCACTTCTGAAAACAGATCACTCTAAATTGTAATGTAGACATATGCATTTTCTGTAAAGCGTTCTGTAAAGTGAAAAGCGTCATACAAATAAATTTGAATTTAATTTAATTGGATTTAATTGTGTGGGACAATATTGTAAGGGAAACAGGTCAATTTAGCTCAAAGGGAATCATTTAAGATCTTAAAAGGAATTTGGACAGAATCACGGTTTTACGGCTGATCACTGAGACGGCCAGCGATTCAGTGAACTTTATTTTACTTTTTTTTTAAAAGATGAATGTATCTAATCTGTGTACTTTGGCCTATAAACTAACAGAAACCTTAACTTAACAAAGGGGTTTGTCAGGGAAGTTGGACCATAATTAAGACTCTATGTTTAATAGGAATAAGGGATGATTTATGAAATACC
>NW_015654971.1:3180-4297 GCF_001515625.1 Sinocyclocheilus rhinocerous
AGAGAACATCATCCTCTTCTTCGTCTTCACTGACCGTTTTGTTTGAAGCTTGCATTTCCGTGGTAAGAGCAATCTTTATTCCTTCATTATGGCAAGCACTCTAGCAAGGTGTTTAGAGGATGTGTGCATCCATATCGTCATTATTTGACATCTGATGACACACACGATCTCTGCGTGTTTTGTTTGGGCGAGGAGCACACATGCGATGTCCTTGAGGGGGTAATCTGTGTTCACTGCGAGCGTTTTCCAATGAAAAAGCTCCGCTCTCATTTGTCTCTCTTTTCGAGGAAAGAGTGACAGCCATCGGCTCCCCGCGGTTCAGGCCCCGCTGCTGCTGAGGCACGGAGGAGAATGAGCTCGTGGGGATCGCAGGTGGATCTGGCCGATGAGTTTAAAGAGGGGTTTCCCCCTCGTGCTCGTCGGCTGTGGACGAGAGTGAGCCGCTGAATGATGATGTTATTTCATTTAACATCATCTGATCCAGGGGCTAGTGCTCTGCTGAGTTCGACCCAGGAAGAGCAGGAGATGTCTGAGGAGGGCAAAGAAGCTGAGGCTGAGCCTTCCCAATCCTCCTACCCTGCGTATGATGAGTTTTGGAAGTTATGGATCACGGCGAGGCTTGACTTGCCGTGGAAGCGGGCCAAGAAAGTGATGTTGCGAGGTTGTCTCGATGAACACTATCTTTCTGGCCGTAACCCTCCAGCTCAGGTGAGCCTTCCTTTCTTCCTGATCTCCATACAGAGATCGAGAAGGAATGGAAGAGGCCGTTTTCCTCACGCATCCATCGATTCCCGCATACGAGTTATGCCAACATCTAGGCGATGCGCGAAAGCGGTTATGAGAAGATGCCCCTATAGAGAGACGCTAGCCAGCTATCTCTCTATGGGTGAGACGTCCTCTCTTAAGACTCCCTCCTGGCCATCTAATCCCCTTCAGGATACATCTCGCTTGAATGGCAGGGCATACGCAGCAGCAGGTCAGGCTGTCGCTTCGTTGCACACGATGGCGGTGCTCCAGGCATACCAGGCTGACCTGCTGAAAGACCTGGATAAAGGAAGTCCAGGTCTGAGCCCGAACAACCCAGGGGTCCTAGCCCGTCTCGGTTTGAGGATCAGAG
>NW_015654971.1:12318-13329 GCF_001515625.1 Sinocyclocheilus rhinocerous
CTCCCCTCACCATTGAGGGTTATTGTGAGCATGGTGCTTTCTTTCGAGCGTTTGAATTCTCTCCCTTGCTGAGGAGTTGGATTCCTTGCTCCGTGGGCTGTTCTCGTGGTAGTGTTTAGCAGTGTTCCCCTTTATCAAAGGGTTGCCAATGAGCACGCTACTCCTTTTCTGAATTCGGAGTTCTCCTCTCACGTGAGAGTTGAGTTCTCTGTTTTTCCAGAGCACCTGGAACCAGCAGCATCAGGCGAACTAGGCCCTTCCTCCGCCTCTCTGATGCGCTGAGTTTTTTGGCTAGCTTGCAGTACGCTTACCCTTCTGATTTCTAACTATCATGCTGTAGGTCGAGCCCCCTCTCGTTGAGAGCTGGGTGTTGTGCTCCCTCAGCTAGGTAACTTACTGCTAGCCGTTCCAGCATTGGAACATGCTGTAGGTCGAGCCCCCCTCTCGATTGAGAACAGGGGGTGTTGCTCCCTCAGCTAAGTAAATTACTGCTAGCTATTCCAGCATTATACCTTAGATCGAGTTGATGACCTCTCAAACATAGAGTTTTTGGGATACACCATTTCCATCTATGGGCTGCTCTTTCAGAGTGCCACAAGGGCCCCTTAGAACGGTATTTTTAAATCCATGTTATGGTGAGTGTGCACGTGAAGTCTTTGTACACTTTCTAAAATCCACACTGTGGTAAGTCCGCACACACTAGTACATTGCGTTCTTTCTAAATTCCTGTATGGTGAGGGCTTCACACGGCAGCTTCGTGCCATTTCTTGAGCTGGTTAAGCCCCGGTTCCACCTTGGGCACCACTCCACCTATGTATCCTCTAGATACCCACTTTTAACAGGGTGTTGCTACTAGGGGTCTGTTGAGACAGTTCCTTCAGCATATGCAGAGTAAGTGGTAGCCCCTCTGTGACAGGCCAAGACTTAGTATGATTCTAGGCTCTTGGTCGTATTCCCTTAAAGGAATCTATTCCTGATTCCAAGCCTTGAGCTCTACCCCGGGCCCAGGAG
>NW_015654971.1:13346-17065 GCF_001515625.1 Sinocyclocheilus rhinocerous
GCATAGAGCGGGATAATACGCAGAGCGTCACACCACGTGAAAGTGAAACCTGAGCGGTGAACTAATTTTCGGCAGCCGGAATTTCGGTGCATCTCTAATTATTGGCGACATTAGAAATGGATATTACATAATAGATGCTTTTTTGAACATTTTAGCAATTTAAAAATATAAAAAAATTATTTTTTACACGGCACCCCAGTTGGGAAACACTGCCTTAAAGGAATCTATTCCTGATTCCAAGCCTTTAGCTCTACTCCGGGCCCAGGAGTTCTGGCCCTAACAGGTAAGTTTTTGGGGTATGTAGCCTAGGCCTTTGGCCGTAGGGGATAATGTCACTGGCAGCCGTCTAACATCCCAGGGGCAACTCCCATAGCAATATGGTAGAGTTGGTACTTAGTGCTCGCCATGGTTCTGGCATGCACTCCCCTCAGCATGGAATCTATAAAGTGCACACATCATAAGCCAGTCTTTTTACGTAAGTAACAGATATGGGTGTCATGTCAAAATATATTTTAATATGACTGAATTTTTATGTAACATGATCACAATTTGATAATGAAATAAAATAAAAAATATTGTAAGTTACTAATTATTTCCATGGTTATTAAAATAGTGAATAAATAAAAAAAACAGAAAGAGAGCAAAGAACCTTTATATTACCAAATAACATTATCACGGACTTAAGTCTAGTTTAAGCACCATCAAAAACAACAAAACAAAAAAATCACATTAAAATCACTGATGCTGTCTACACTGTATGATGAATAAATCTCTTACTTGCATCGTATGTACATCTGCACTTTCTTGTTTATGATGAGAGCATTTACGAGAGTGCAAAATTCAGTCAGCAAGTGGACACACTGTGCAAAATGTCAGCGTTTCATGATGACTAATCTTAATGTCTGATTGGCCATTGCATTCATGAACTCAACAGAATTGTACGGGAGCTCTGAACCGTAATGTGAAAAAAAAAATCACGTAATGTGATCAGAAAAAATCTGAGAGAGATAGAAAAGGTCTTTGGACTTGCGATCAGGAAGAATCTCTCAATGACAGCTAGCTAACATTAGCATGTTGTAACATGCTACCATTACATGGTTTATTGCATTTCATTTGAGTGCTATGTTCATCCCGGCCACACCAGTAGTACACCTCCATTTTGAATAAAAGAGGAAACAGTATTGTAAACGCATCTGGGAGTAAGTTCAGTCAACTTAGAATATGTTCACAATTAACACAAGACATTCTCAACAGAGCGACGGGTCACTATGGAAACGGATGCTAAGAAAAAGTGCACCATACTGTTTGCTTCTTCTATTTTTGTTCAGTGCAGTCCATTTGCATACCTAGTGCATATCGACAACTAATTGGTGGTTGTGCAATTATTTTTCAATCTTTTTGTTTCATCTTTAATCTTTCATCACTGAGAATTTGAATTATATTGTTTGTTTGATGCTGATTATATAACACATCATATCATTTTATTATAGAAATACATTATAGAAAACATCCTGTTGCAAAAAGAAAAAAAACAGTTTGAATGCAGATCCATGTGAGATGACAATAAAATAAATATAATAAATATATCAGAATAAAATAAACCTTATTATAATAGTGCTTTAGGTTACACTTTATTTTAAGGTGTCCACGTTACAGTGTAATTATACATATGTAGTAAATCAGCTCAAAAGGGAAATATTTATGACTAATTATAACTGGTTATGATTAATAATAAATATTTAGATTAGATATTAGAATTAACTGTAGCAGAATCAATATTACAATTATTTGATCTGTCAGTCCACCGAGCAGACAATATAATCATTTATCAATTCAAGGAAAGATTATTTTCCTGGCCAAGGAAAGTAGCTTTCCTTCTTTATGCAGTGCTAGCAGTAATTTAACATATGTAGCAAGGGTTCAAAACATTCATTGACTTCGAATTGTGAGCAGCAACAGAGACAATCAGTTGTGAATATAAGGGATTTAATAAATGAAACTATATCTAACATATAACTAACTAAGCAAAACACATACAGAATGAAACACAGTAAGGAAAAGAGAGAGAAAAGAAAAGGATGGCAGTATTTCACATCAATTTTAACCACAACCTAATGAGAATCATCAAAGAATCAAAAAATCACCTTAAACGGGGGCTCAAACTTAAACACGCATCTAAATAGTTGTAAACGGTTACTTGCATTGGCTTCGATTGCTGAACAAGAGTCCTGATGCGGTAGACACGGAGGTTCTTGAGTTCTTTAGGAGTGAGCTAGAGGTTTCCTCTGGTTCTTCTGAAGATAGGAAAGTCCACAGCGAATCGAAGTTACATGAAGATAAAAACTGCCGGAAAATCAAACTCACGAGGAGAGTTTGAGGAGTCTTGGATAGTGTCGTCTCAAAAGAAAGGGTTTTCTGAGCAAAGATCATTTCGACCTAATGACTTTTGAGAGTTCTTATCCACACCCACCTTTTGGGTGGAATAGCCAATACTAGGCGTGAATTTTTGAGCGGGAGAAGTTTTCTTTGTCTCCCTTTATGGCCTATTTGCATGTTTATGGCCGGTCTGGAGGATTGGTGCAGTTTTACCCCAAAATATGTACAAATAGTATGATGCATTTCACGATCACATAGTGTAGATCATTGTTTGAGGAATAAAACCCAAAATATAGTACAAATCGTATGATGCGTTTCACAATCACATACTGTACATCATTGTTTGAGGAATAAAGACCAGATCATATTGATACCAAAAAAGAAACATTTAGAATATATTAAACCAGAGATACATTCATACATTCAGATACATTTGTTTAGGGCTTAATACAAATATCGAGTGGTAACTCAGCTAATCTAATAGGGAAACGTACAAACAACACATGCATATACCAGATACATTTGTAACTGATTAATTATTGTCTAAATAAAGAAAAGGTCTTTATGTGTGTGTGTTGTGTATTGTGTGTATGGTGTAGTTTGCAGGTCAGCCAGGCCATTGTGGCGCCTGGCACCGGGGGTCATTTACTTCTCTTTGGAAACAGTTTGAAGTCAGATGGGGAGATAATAGTGGTAGACTGCTTAGCATCTCCTTGACAGTGGGGGGGACCATTTGACAATTTAGCACCCATATAAATGTAGTAATATGGGGCCAGGACTGTAATTTATATGCAAATGTCAAAGGCTAAAAGGGGTCTCTTAAGCCATAAACCCCAAAGACCATCCATGATTTTTACGCAGACGCTACACATATAAGTACTGAGTAATATTAATTAACTACATGTACTTACTATATGGTTAGGGTTAGGATTTGGGTTTGGCTTAGGGTTACTTGCATGTAATTATGCATAATTGTTATTATAATAGTGAGTACATGTAACATGTGTAACAAGGACACCTTAAAATAATGTGTTACTATGCTTTATAATTAATTTATATCGATATAGCTTAAATATTACCTTATATATTACTTATAATAGTGCTTACAAGAGTCTCGTCAATAGGTCACGCATGCGTTGATAGCGCTGAAGTAAACTAACCCTGAAACATAACCTGCTCCGGAGCAGGTTATTTTCAGAGAATAAGTTGCTATGGCTAATAACATACCCTGAAAGTTACCTCCGGTTTTGGAGCCGAATGCTGAGTTTATCCACTTACTTACCCTTAAACATACCCGGGTACGTCACATAACCTGTTTCCTGGAATACCCCCCCCCCCCCCCC
>NW_015654971.1:18304-21413 GCF_001515625.1 Sinocyclocheilus rhinocerous
CTTGAGCAACATTTGTTCACTTTCGATACTTCACTCATTCTGCATCGCTAGAGGCTATGGGAAAACTCCCTTTTCTCCGATACTGAAGCCTTTTTTAATGACGCAGTGTAACTGCATGGCCATTGGTTTGTGCAGTGAGATAAAAAAACGAACCAATGGTGAGGCAGCGGAGCTGCATGAGCATATGGCCACGAAGCCCACCAGAACCGGGCCATCTGGCTATATAAGCGGGCATTCTGGCATAGGATCCTCAGATTTCTTCTCCTTCAGCGACAACGATCATCTCTTCGCTGATCCACGAAACTTGAAGCCGCTCGCCATTGACACGCCTCGCAGCGGAATGAAGCTGACTTCTCGCTCCGCACTTCCAGCTCGAGCAGCCTTCAGCATCCACGCAGCTCTCAGCACATCCCCTTCCTCCCGCTGGCGAGTTCTAAAAGAGCTAATTTTCCTAGCGACGTTGTTGCAAATGTCGCGCTGCGAGTGCGATGCAGAAGGGCGGTGAGTGTGTCGCCTGTCTGGGCAGCACCCACACAGAGCCACGCGCTCACTGAGACGGAATGCTCTCACTGAGAGCATGAGTCTCGCTCTTCTCCGCTCACGATCCGCCTATTTCAATGAAGGCAGCCCCGCTCTCACGTTTCTTCTCTCTCAGCAAAGCTCGGAGAGAGAAACAGCGGAGTCAGGGAGCTAAGCAACCGGGTCCGAGCAATCTCACACCGGCACAGAGCCCACATGCTCTCTCTCCCCCCTTCACTTTGATCCACCGGTGTGTTTACATGTGAGGATCAGCGCCCCTCGTTACATAGAGCGGCTCAATCCTTCTAGGTGGATCTGAGTAGAATGCCATCACCAATGATTCTATATTGCTGATGGCTTCACATTTGTGTGTGCGTCGCTGAGGCTGCGCTCACTGATACAGGCTGCTTTCACTGTGAAGGCAGTCTGTCCCTGCTTCGCTCACTGACCCCCTTCTTCAACGACGGTGACTACGCCTCCCCCGCTCTCATGTTTCTCTCCTCCCAGTTACCTCGGTGAAAGAAACGGCGAACTCACAGGGCTGAGCGATTAGGCTTGAGTGATTTCATGCCGGCACAGCCCCCGTCTGCTTCACTCTCCACACAGCTCTTTGATCTGCCAGTGTGTTTATACGTGAGGATCAGCTCCTCTCGTTTTGTCGAGTGGCTCAATCCTTCTAAGCGGATCTGAGCAGAATGCTGTCACCAATGATTTCAGTATCGCTGACAAATTCGAGTTTGAGTGCGTCGCTTGGGCCATGCTTGGGCCACAATGTGTGTGCGTCGCTGAGGCTGCGCTCACTGAGACAGACCGCTTTCACTATGAGAGTTGTGTCTCGCTCTGCTTAGCTCGCGGTTCGCCTTCTTTAATGAAGGTGGCCCCGCCCCTCCCCTCCTCTGCTACGAGCAGATCTGAGAGCACCTTTGATCTGCCGGTGTGTTTATACACAAGGATTAGCAAATACCCCTTTTCTAACGAGCGGTTTGATCATTTTGGGCAGATTGGAAGAGAATGCTGTCACTAATTTTTATTATCACTGACAGCTTCAGAATTTGATGCGTCTGGGCCACGCCCACGCTGAGGCCTCACTCACGGGGACTGACTGCTCTGCTGTGAGAGCATTGAGTCTAGCAAAGCATTTTTGAGAGGGTAAGTTCTCGCCAGGCTGGAACTCCCTCGAAGAAAGCTCGCTCTTGTTCTCCATTACTCCGTTCAATACTGATCCATCCATCCTCGACCTCAGGCACCTGAACCGTGCCCCCATGAAACAGCTGTTCAGGATGACTGCATTGAAACAGATCCTCTCGCAATATGCCCAGGGGACTGGTTCTCTTTTCTGGACCTGAAAGACGCCTACTTTCACATCCAGACAGCCCCTGATCACAGACTATTCTTGAGATTCGCCTTCAAGGGAGTGGCTAATCAATACACGGTCCTTCCCTTCGGGCTGTCCCTGGCTCTTCGCATGTATGCGGCTCTTTCCCCTCTGAGGCAGACGGGAATTTGCATTCTGAATTACCTCAACGACTGGCTCATCTTAGCCCAGTCAAAGGCCGAGCTACTATCCCACAGATCCCTCCTCCTCAGTAATTTGGAATGCCTGGGACTCAGGGTCAATGTTGCCAAAAGTTCACTGCCTCCCAGCCAACGGATTCCGTTCCTGGGAGCAGTTTTCGACTCAGCCCGAATGTGCACTGGCCATTCAGCAGCTCGTGGCCTCCTTCGAATTGGAGCCTCTCGCCCTCTCTAGATGTTTCAGAAGATGCTGGGCCTCATGGCCTCTGCATTTCCAGTGCTACAGCTGGGCCTGCTTCGTATGCGGCTCCTTCAGTACTGGCTGAAACTACTAGTTCCGTCCCATGCCTGGCATCACGGATGCCTGTATATCAAGGTGGACCAGGCCTGCGTGGCAGCTCTGGTCCCTTGGAAAGACCCTTAGTGGAGGGTCTTACCAGTTACACTGCGTTACTAAAAAAGGCTTCAGTATCGGAGAAAAATGAGTTTTCCCATAGCATCTAGTGATGCAGTACTCGTACTCGTATCTCAGGGAACCAAGGTTACATTAGTAACCGAGAAAGTTTTTCTGCTCAATCGTGAGTTTGTTGTTCTATATTTCATCTTTTGCTTCTGTGTATGCTTTTATGAAGAGTTCGTGAAATGTATTCTTTAGAAAAGGTTACATTCAAATGTTTTGTGTGCTATGTTTGTTGGGTTTGTAAAAGAAAGTTTATGAGTTGTTTTCTTTTGTAGAGAACTGCATATACACTGCCTTGTGGAGTGCCCAACTTTGAATAAAGTCCTTGGGCCGTTGCAAAACTGCACCCAAGCAAGCTCCAAAGGACTCCAGGCCTATACCAATAAGGACTACTACATCTCATAATTTCATCAACTCTACCAGGGGTAGGCAAGTTCGGTCCTAGAGAGCCGCAGTCCTGCAGAGTTCAGCTCCAACCCTAATCAAACACACCTGAACAAGCTAATCAATGTCTTCAGGATTACCAAGGCTATAGACAGGTGAGTTTTTTTTTTCAGGGTTGGAGCTGAACTCTGCAGGACTGCGGCTCTCTAGGACCGAACTTGCCTACCCCTG
>NW_015654971.1:22522-30295 GCF_001515625.1 Sinocyclocheilus rhinocerous
CTACAATACTACAGCGAGAATAAAAGTTACGTCTTCTTTCTTTGCGTGAACATTTGGGCGTTGTTATGCAAATCTTCCCACATAGTGATGTAGATATGTGGGGGCGTGTTAGAACGAGCCGTTTTAGGTAGGTGTGGTTGACTCTTAACTTTTATAAAGAATATCTCTTTGGATTTGAAACTTTAGTCTTTGCAACTTTACAGATCTTCTTTATGCACCAAGAGCTTGTAACACTCCAAAGAGAAAGGAAAAATTTAAATCGCATCATATGACCCCTTTAAAATAGCAGGGACGGTTACAATGCGGTACCAACCTTGGCCACCACTATCAGTATGCATGAAATTTAATGCTTAAATCGCTTTAAACCTTGAAGAATACATTTACCCGAAGGATAACAGAATAATATATCAGAACATAACTTTTCATTTAAATACACAAAAAAACAATATATAAGTGGTTGCAGTGAACTCTTTTGACTGCACCTCACAAGCTCAACTTCTTGTATGTCTTCTCACCAGAAGCAGTACATTCAAGATCTTTTTCAAAATGTTAATTTGTTTAGACCTGATAAACAAGTTTTGTGCATTACTAGATCGGTTTTCATTTTGCGCTAAATTAACAAATTAATAAATTACTTTTGTTATATTTCTATTGTAAATCAATGTTTTAAAATTTTACAGAAGTAGAATTGTTAAAAAGCAAAGATAAATAAGGTTTACATATAGTTATTTTAGCCATAGATAAAAGCCTTCAGTGGGGATGTGGTGAACAAACAATGCTATTAAAAGACATTTTCTTTTGAAGCACTCCTGATTGTATATTGCAAGGTCAATAATTATAAAATTGGCACATCAGTAAAAACCAATACATATCTGAATAAAAGTGGCAGGCTTCTAATCATTTTCAACCTCAATTTCACTCATTTGAGCCATATAGCTGCTACTAGTACTACTATTAATGCTAATATTTTTCCAACATTACTGTACAAGCCATTGGTTATTTGTTTAAAGGTTAATTTTCTCTGGACATGTGTGTACATTGAACGAGTGTAGTACTTTCCTTCATTTCTCTCCACCATTTTATCTATCTTTTCCAGTAGTTCTGTGACCTGAGACGGATTCTCTCTGTTGTCATTTTCTAATGAATGATATTTGCCAGCACAACTGATAACAAACTGTCGCAGATCTTCATTCTCCTCTATATGATCCTTTAGTGTTTTATTCTTCAGATAATCAGCATGAGTGAAGAGAGTGAAGACGTAGCGTGACGCTTCTTCTCCAAAGTTGTGCTGAACCCATTTGACTGCGTTCTTCTCTTCATCTGTGTACCTCTGATCCAGTCTGATGACCAGCAGGAACACATGAGGACCAGGAGCAGACATCTTCAGACACTTCTCTATTTCAGCCTTCAGATTTTCTTCAGTCATCTGTTTGCCAGGTTTCTTATCCTTCTTTTCACCGATCAATGTGTCAAACAGCCCTGGAGTGTCAATTACGGTGACAGCCCTTGAACCTATTCTTGTGTTTTTTATCTCACAATCTTGAGTAACTGATTCTGGATTGAAGTCCTCAAAAAATGCATTTCTGCCCAGGATTGTGTTTCCTGTTGCACTCTTTCCTGATCCAGTTTTACCCAGCAGCACAATCCTCAGATTTCCTGAAGTAAGAGAGACTTGTTTTATGAAATAGTATATTTTAGCATGCAGTCTGCAACTGCACGGTTGTGCCTTAAATTGAAATATCTATATAAATGTACATTTTGTAATTGGAATGAAATCAATGTATCTACAATTGTCTTAAGTACATCACTTGTGTCATAGCAGGTGCTATCTCTTTAATTTTAATAATATTAATTCAATTGGTTGCATCTACAAATATAACTTACTGTGTATGTATAGGGTCAGGTAACAGGTAAAATGTTTCAGGTAACAAAAGTTATTATTCAATACCCAAATGGCAAATTTCCACAAGTGGGAATTTGAAGAAACATAACAAAACAACCGACTAACCAACCAACCAACCCTATTTGTGACAGTGAAATTATTATTATTATTATTATTATTATTTTGATTCAATATACTGCTTAATGTTACATAATCCTTCAATAAATTTATGTCCGCTTCCTACACTGTTACATATATTAAAAGCATAATTATAACAATTTTATTTGTTTTATGTATTTAAGTAGGTTTAAATAATTTTTCTTGTATCACCCAAGAACTGAAAAATTAAGTGAAAAATTATTTTAGCAGTACAATATCTTTCCATTTAGCTGTTATGCTAGCATTTTGTTATTTGCAGATAAAACAATTACCTGTAATAGTTGCCATTTCTGCACAAAGCCTTGTAATGTTGAATAGTCAGCTCTAGAATCTCTTCACTAATTTTCAGTGCTCTCTCTTTCTCTTTCTCACAGTGACTCTCAGCACTCTGGTTACCTCCTTTTACATGTGATTACATGACTGAAGTTGCAAATCTGCTTTAACACTGATGCATATTGATATTTGTCATCCAATGGAGACCTCTGTTGGTTATATACCAGTAATGCATGTGCCTTTGTGTGCACTCACTACAACTGTTTGAATGAATGTACATTTGTTTGAATATGGGTTATTCTATAATTACGGGTATATTTGCCGTTTAACTATGGCTGTCACAGTATCAGATTTTTCACTACTATTATCGTGGCCAAAAGAACTCACGATAACGATATGTCACAATATCTAGAGAAATTTTGAATGTTTTATTTTTTATTTTCATAGAACACACTTTAAGTTAAACATTTTCTATATTTTCTGATCTTGTAAAATTTAAAATACACTGAGACCCAAAGTGATTTAAGAGTTCCCTTAAATTTTTTTGAGCAATGAATGAAATATTCCATTTGAAAATCTTTATTTATATACATTCTGTATCACAAAATGATGTGACAGAAGTCAATGGAAACCAAAATCATCAACACAGGATGCAAAATCACACCAAAAATCTATGTAAAAACTGAAGTTACAGACTGAAGTTACAACTTAGATTATGAATTGCTTTGATGAACTTCATGCAAGTCAGTAGTGTTCATGGCCCCCACATGCCTGTTTGCACTCACGACAATGTCTGGGGCCACTCCTGATGAAATGCTTGATGGTGTCCTGGGGGATCTCCTGCTCCTGGATAGTTTGTAGTGCTGCTTGGCGGCTTCGGATGATCCAATACATAATGTATCGGAGGTTCTCAATTGGATTCAGGTCTGGGGAATGTGAGGGCCAATCAGTTGCATCAATGCCATCTTCATCTAAAAACTGCCTACACACTATAGCCACATGAGGCCGGGCATTATCATGCACCAAGAGGAACCCAGGGCCCACTGCACCAGCATAAGTCCTGACAATGGATGTGAAGATTATGTATTATTATCACGCAAGAATTTAGTCCAAAGAAAGAATTTTGTACAAGAAAATGTACTAGCCATCCCAACTGTTGTTTCTCCAGGTTGTGAGGAAATATAAAACTGTGTCATTGACAGTAGAAGAGAACACTAAAAGAGAGTCTGCAAACTCTACCAAAAAAAAAAAAAAATGGATTCATCACATATGTTACCTAATCTGTCCTTTGTTTTTGTAGGTAAATATGGGAACTTGGTTGCCCTCGCAGGTGTAACAGCTGTCCGCTGTTTTTGCCTTGATTGTTACATTCAAATTGGCAAAAAACTAATTACAAAAAGCCAATTCTCAAAACATAAAACAAAAAATATTTACATAATTCTGACCCACTACAGACTTCTTACAGTTGAGGTTTGTGCAGGCAACACACATATATGCCTCTTCTATCAATAATTCCCTATATGAAAAACTCCATGTCCTCTAGTCTTTCAAAAGTAAAAAGGACTGAAGCCTGAATTTCATCTTCTTCCATTGCACCTTCATAATCCATGTTGAAAAACAAGTCCCTCAATTCGATGGCCAACATGGCATCATCCTCACTCATCCTCAATGTTATTGGAAGTCAAGTGCCCAGAAAAGTGGTGTCGGTTCTCCTCCACCCACTCACAGGCCAACTGAATCCTCATCACAGCTGAGTCCTTTGTGCTATTGAGTCCTATTTGAAGTTAGCCCAACAGGAGTAGAAGGGCAGTTACAGATACCTCCAAGTAACTGTTGTTAATCTGGTACCTGGTGCTTGTTTCCTTAATTATATGACAAACCCCATTTTCACTGAGATTGCAAGATGGCGGGCTGCTCTAAGGTGACTGAAACCCTGCAACAGGCGGCGGTCCAGATGACAGCCAAAGCGGCGCCTGGGGAACAGTTGGGGGTTCAGTGCCTTGCTCAAGGGCACCTCAGTCGTGGTATTGAAGGTGGAAGAGAGCGCTGTACATTCACTCCCCCCACCTACAATCCCTGCCGGTACGAGACTCGAACCCGCAACCTTTGGGTTACGAGTCCGACTCTCTAACCATTAGGCCACGACTTCCCACCAATACAATTCCCACCAAGAACCTTACCACCAATCCAAACTGTACGCTAATTGTCAACAATCTTTGATAACAGTGGTCCTGAAAGGACATAAGTATAGTTATCAATATCATACCTTGCCAGAGAAAATGCAATCAGGTTACAGGCATGTCAGACTGATAAAAGATGGCAATTGAAAGACTTATTCATAATTTGTCTTCACATCTTTTCTCAAAAAATAACCATAAACTGATACAAACTCGCCGCACTCACGGGCATTGCAAGGGTCACATAGAGAGTGTACTGAAATACAAAATTTTTTTTTTTTAATTCTTTTATTTTAAAAATGAATAAATTAAATAAAGGCTTACATGCAAAGAAGTTAAAAAGCTATACCTCACAGCCTGTCAGTGAAGACATGGTCCAACGGCCAGGGGGAATTTCATTAACCAAGTTTTTATTTTAAAACAATAATACAACACATTTCAATAAATAACAATATCATCTTGTAACGAATCAGCTCATAGGGAAATATGAATAATTAATCATAACTAGTTATAATTAATTATAAATATTTAGATCCGCTGTAGATATTTACTTGACCTCTCAGGGTCAACTGTCTGTCAATTCTAAGAACGTTAATTTCCTGGTTAAGGGAAATAACTTTCTTACTGTACAATTCTACAAAGAGCTTGTAGCATAAATCTGCATGAGTAAGTGACTTCAGTTATGAGCAAACAATGAACAACATCAAGTGTGATACAAGTAAGACTTTATTAACTACATAAACACTTAAACTAGTCCAACATACTACATAAACACTTAAACTGGTCCAACATACTACATAAACACTTAAACTGGTCCAACATACACATAAACACTTAAACTGGTCTAACATACAAATACACACTTAAACTGGTCTAACATACACATAAACACACACACACACACGCATACAGTGGGTATAGGAAAGGGTTAAAGCTTAAGCAGTAAAGAGGAGAGAAATAAGGAATGAAGTTATGGAAACATTTGCATATTCAGCAGATCTACACCTGAGGGAAACGTCAGATTCTTAGTTCAAACACACCTTTGTAAAAAGGTGCAAATGATACCTAATGTATCAATTAATAAGACTAAGTTTGAATACTTGCACGTCTCATCTGTCTGAAAGAGAGGTTTGATGTAATCTGAAGGTTCCAGTTGATCTTTGCTGAAGTTGGTTGATGAAAAAGAACCAGTTTTGAGTCAGAGAATCTTGGTGAATGAAAAAGTCAAGGCCGAAGCCTGGCACGTACTTAGAGTTTCCTGGAGCGTTGCAGCTCACATTTTCATCTTCTCAGAAAACAACCGAACCACCGACTCTGGGCGGGTCACATGAAGTGCGGCCTTTAAAGTCTGCAAAGATTCACGCCTCTCAAGATGGGCTTGTCCAATGAGAATGTCCGGAATCCCAAGTGGGAGTTTTGAGATACTGGGGGGTTTTTATGACCCTTTGTGTGAGGGCATGGTAATTCGCAAATGGAACTCGAGTGGGGGCGTGATGAAAGATTACTAAATGTTCTTAGAACACTAATATGTTGCATAGGTATAAACATACAATATACACTCTCAATTAGATCATCCGAATACGAATTAATAGAGACCAAACACGTTATATGTAAGGTTACATGAATGAGTGGTTATATCATAAGCATGCATAAAATAGTCTAAAAATATCAAAGACAACATACACAATGACCTGAAGGATATGTGTGTTCATTCAAAGAAAGGTTTTCCTATGAATTAATTAGAAAAGAGTCAATTTCTACTGGGCACTGTGTCTCTTTCTAATTCAAAGGCAGTGATTTTCCCTACTCACATTCCATTAGGTCGTAAATGTATCTGGTGTCAGGGTTGCCATGGTAACCAGGGTCCTGGGCCTTGTTCACAGACAACTTGGCACCCAGTATGTTTATTGGGTGAGGGGTCTGTGAATGTTTGTTAATCTAATGAATAATTGATTTGTTAAATCAAATGAAAAATGGTGTGTCTGATTGCTCCAGACGCTACACTTAATATAAAGTGTAACACTTTCTTTACCAAAAAGTGCTGTTAGTCCTGTTACACATTTGTACTTACACTTACCATTCAGTGGGTTGTTACATATGTGTAGTTACACAAACATTAGAGCTGTAGATACTAAAAAAAAGAAAAAAGAAAAGGAAACAATGGGAATTGTTCCTAGTTCTATTCTACTGTAATCCTATACAAATATTGAAATAAGTGAAAATCTGTTATCTCCGACAGTCTGTGTTGTACGACACTATATAGGAGTTATTAACAAAACCTGCAAATCTTAATTTCTCCACATAATAAATGGGGGCCTCTTGTTAATGTATGCACTTTTAAGAGACTTTATAGGAGTATTAACACAACTTTTATAGATGGTGTCCTCATGTGATGAATTGAAGCCTCTTGTTAATGTATGCACGCTCCGCCTGCGCAAGAAGGCGATTGGAAGGTCGCGTCGTGGGACGGACTTATGCAGCAGAGCAAAAACCCAATGCAGGACAGATTTGCTTGCTCTCGCCTGTCGCCGTGTTAGAGCACCCCACGTGTGCTCACGCGCTTACCATCAAAGCGACCAGCCATCTAAAACTCAACACTTCAGTGAAACTTCGTTGAAATCTTCAAAGAACTTAACGCCAACTCAGACTGTAGCAGAACTGCTCAAGCCTCTGCTTCATCAAAAGACCAACCAACCCAACGAGGGGTTTTCCAAAGGACGTCATTCCGACGTCACCTCAGCGACCAATCAGCAACGGGGTTCCCTCAACAGACATACAGGAAGCCCGCTTCAGCCACGAATCACCTCAGCTGTTCAGCTGTCAACCAGCAGAACGCAAGTAAACGAACAACTCTTTAATCTGCTGAACTGGTGTTAAATTAACTTTAAGCAGTAAATTTAAGACAAATTCTCTGCTTTGTAAATTCTTAAGGTGAATTTAAATCACTCCTGAAAACGAGGTAGAACTATGAAACTCAGTCAACTCGCAGTCTAAGAAACTGTACATGTGTGTGTGTGTGTATTTTCGTGTTAGTTTAGTTTTATGTAATCTAGGATAGCCAATAAAATTCACGTTTCATTTATAAATAATCAATTGTCTGGTGTCATATAATTTCAAGGTTAAAACTTTGCCAAGATCAACGTTACCTCTCTCTTAAGAGCTGACAAATTATCATAATTGTGTTAACCCATGGCCAGGGAGAACATAAAATACATATTCAATTGGTAATATACACTTACATTAACTTCTCGCTGGCCGAGTAGCTGATAGAGTGTAAACCAT
>NW_015654972.1:0-330 GCF_001515625.1 Sinocyclocheilus rhinocerous
TTGAACGTTTCAGTTGCGTTGCTGTCTATGCAGGGTCAGAAAGCTGTCGGATTTCATAAAAAATATCTTAATTTGTGTTCCGAGGATGAACAAAGGTCTTACGGGTTTGGGACGACATGAGGGAGAGTAATTAATAGGGTTGGGTACCGAAACTTCGCTTTAAAAAATTTGCTTTATGGAACCAAATAATTTGACAATGAGTCAGACTAACTGAAATAAGCCTGATGAAACAGACCTCGAGGCATTAAAAGTGATCATATTTTCTCTATTACATCATATTGCATCGAATTGCATTGTGTTGAATCGAATCGAATCGAAATCGGATCGCAC
>NW_015654972.1:406-499 GCF_001515625.1 Sinocyclocheilus rhinocerous
CATCGGTAGCTGCTTCATATGTATCTTATGTATCTTGTATCGTGGGCAATGCATTGAGATGCGTATCGTATCGGCCTGAGTCATGAGATGCAC
>NW_015654973.1:0-176 GCF_001515625.1 Sinocyclocheilus rhinocerous
GCTCCTTCGTTGAATCCGCCGGCCGCGTTGTTCTCAAGCCTGCCCGCCTCCGCTCACTCGAAACTACTTTGTTTGGCCTTCCAAAAGAGGACACAACTAGAAATCAGTGGTTAAGTTGTATTTACAACACTGTTCCAGAACAGTTCAACCCAAATATTCAGATGTGTGCAGCGCAT
>NW_015654973.1:425-550 GCF_001515625.1 Sinocyclocheilus rhinocerous
GTTTCTCCGATCACAAATGCAGACATGGTTTTATGTTTACGCAGCGCGATACACAACCCAACGCCTAAAAAGACAGTATGAGTCATTATAATCAGTGATTATGTCCCCACTGGATGCAACAAATG
>NW_015654974.1:0-938 GCF_001515625.1 Sinocyclocheilus rhinocerous
AGATTGTTTTCCATCGGAATGGTTCAAGTCAGTGTCGATGTCTATTAAGATTTCCAAAGCAGGATTTCACAGGTTTCCTCTTGCTCTTTAATTTCTTTCATTCATATGTGTGTTTATGGCGTTTTAATGGTTAAATATGATGTTTGGTTGATAGAGATCTTCAATACAGTGTTCAGTGGAGCAAAATCGATCATGATGTCAAAGCTTTACTAGTCCAACAGCTGCCCAGTGGAGTTTATATGGATGAATATCAGCTGGAAACACTGAGACGCGACACGGGTTTGGAGGTCAGTGTTAAGTTCATATCAGTTCATGTTGAAATGCAGCATATGAGAGGTGTCCATTCTGAAATATTTCATTGAGTAATCGGTGTTGTAATGTGTTGTAGGTTCTTCTGGACTCAAAGGTTGATGTGGAAGCTCCAGAGTATTTGTCCCCTGGTTTCACGGCGCTGGTTTTTCTGTCAGGAAGGCGCGAGGCCGCGGTTCCCGTTCACGGCCGATATCACAGACCGTCAGCCTCCAGCAAGCGGGTGAAAGTAGACCTGGATCCAGCCAGACTGTTGCTCAGATCAGATCAGTGTGAGGCACTGCAGACCAACACGAGCACATGCATCACACCTCACGCGTCTGCTGAGTTCAGCGTGTTTCTGTGCTTCTGATCACAGGCCGCACACCGAGGGCAGGTTTGCATCGTGTCGTGGTCGAGGCTCCCTGTACCTTCAGCAGCCACAGCATCTGCTCATGGACGGAGATCCTGGATCTAGAGGCTTGTTTTCATAATATAATATAAAAATATGCATAATATTTTATTATAATGCAATATGTGCTATAATAATATCTTATGAATTATACAATAATAAAAATAATGTTTTTATATAATTTTATATTTATAATAATTTTATTTATAATTATATAACATGTAATATAGTTATAATA
>NW_015654974.1:2089-5588 GCF_001515625.1 Sinocyclocheilus rhinocerous
TAATATTATATATATCATAGCAAAGTTAATGCATGTTTTAATATGATGTAGCATAAAATATATAGTATTATTTTTAATATAAATAACATTTAATATAATGATAATAATAAATATTTTAATATAGTGTAATTAAATTATTTTATTATAATGTAATATTTATGATAATATTATATAATATATTACAGCTAAGTACATGTATATTTTAATATAATGTAATTTATTTATAATATATATTGCAGCAAAGGTCATGCATATTTTAATATACATTTATAATTTTTTATATTATTTATAATAATTTAATATATAATAAATAATAATGCTTTAATATAATTTATAGTAATATATATCAGCAAAGTTTATGCATGTTTTAATATAATGTATATTTGTAATAATGTATGTTACGCTAATAATAAATAAACATTTAAATATAACTTTATATTTAAAATGATTTATTATAATAATTTTATATTTTGAATTATGTATTAAATATATGAATGTGTATTATAACACAGTTGGTCTGTGTCTGTGTCTGGTTCAGGATAGCGGTGGAGTGAGTCTGGAGCTGGCGGTCGGTGACTCGTCGATGCTCCTCACAGTGTGTGCGGGGACTGTACTGACGGCTGTACTGAGCTGTGTTTACCTGCTCCGAAACATCTGGAAACACGGCAGCTTCTGATCAGAGCATCACAGTCAGTGCGGATGCTGTCATGTACGTCACGCTGGACTGTGAGATGAAGCTCCGGGATACGGCTCCACCAGGGTTTTACAGAAATGTGCATGAATGAATATGTTATCATAGTGGATTAATAATTTATTACTGCAATTGTAAATAAAACTGAATGGTACTTTGTTTAAAAAAAAAAAATACTATTTTGTGTCCGTCTGTTATTACAGTATTTTAAGAAATGTGTCATTATTAGTATTTTTTATGTATATATATATATATATATGTATTTTAATATTCATGACATTCACTGTTAAACATATTTAATGTTATAAAATAATTTGTTTCGACATTATTACTATTATTTGTATAAAAATAATGGAGACAATAATATACACGTCTTCAAAAGATTTGTGTGTGTGTCTGTTATTACGTTATCAATATTTTGAGAAATAATTATTAGTATTTAAATATTAAGCTATATATATAATCGTAATTTAAAATATATATGTGTGTGCGTAAGTATACAATTCCAAATCAAATATTTAAATAATTTAAATCCTTTAAAAAGGTACAATCCTTAATATGTATGCATTAATGTTTATATAATAAATAGAGTAAATAATATATACTTCTTAATAGTAATATATCATTTATAAAGCGGATAGTTCCGGTGCTTGATTCTGATTGGCTGAGCCGCGTTTGAAGCTGTTGTAAATTACTCTACAAACATACACCTTTGTTTACGTTTGTCTGTTGCTCGGCAACCACTTTGTTGGAACCACAACTGTTTCTGAGGAGCTACATTGTTTGGTGGAAGAATACTGTTTTTATTAATATCATTACACTTTATTTGCTCTGTTTTATTCTGTGAAACCTTACTACGTATATGGAATAACCGTTTTATAAAAGTCGTGCCTAACAACACACCTTAGCTGTTATAAATTCACTGTAAACCACGGCTTCACGGGGCTTATTGCTTTAATAATTGTTAAAAAACGTGATTGTGGAATTTAATTCGCCAGACTTTTATTTTGTCGGTCGTTTCCCCAGAACCCCGTCGCACCGGAAGCAGTCGCTGGCTGTTCGCTGCAGGCGAGAGCAGACAGAGCCGCTGCTGGGCGCCTCCTCTTCCTCAAACCAGCACAAAGACACCAAAAACACCACGATAGCGGCGCAGAAACCTTCCGACGGGGCTCCCGCTGCACCGCTGCTCCGCAGGCCTCCTCCCGGACAGAGCGGCTGAAGTTCACAGGTGAGCCGCGACCCCAAACCTAGTGTGCTGCCTACCTAGACAGCAGCCGCGAGCGCTTGAGTGCTGTCTGTGTAGGGCGCTCACTAGGGCTCGTCTGTGTGCTTGCAGCAGCTTTGAGCTTCTCTCTGTGTGTCGCTGCAGCGCATGGAGACTAAAACAGCAGCAATGTGTCACTAATATAATAATTAACCGCTGGCGATGAATTCTGTCGTTGGATTGTAATTAAAGATTTAATTATTAGGGGTTGAAAAGAAGAAAATTATATTTTGCGTAAATTAAACTTCTTTAAAAAGTGAAATAAATTATTATTTATTATTATTATAGTAGTTTTTAGGTAATTTTATTATTTTTTGTTTTTGTTCATTTTTAGGACAATTGTTATTAATTTATTCTGACATTATTTTGTGATAATTAAGCATAAAATTTTCCTAAAATCATCTGAATATTCTTTATGCAAAATATAATTTATTTAATGAAATGACATTAATATTAATTTATTATTTAATTTTTAATAGTTTATTATTGTTAATTTTATGATAATTTTTATTAAAGTATCCTGACACTATTTTTATGATAATTAAGCATAAAATGGCTATGATGATCCTAAAAATCACCTTAATATTTTTAATGCAAAATATAATTTCTTATTTAAAAAAAATCACATTTATTATTATTTTATAGTAATAATTAACCAGGATCTTAGGACAATTATTGTTAATTTATTCTGACATTGCTTCCAGGAGAACTGATCATAACATAATAATAAAATATAATTTCTTGCAAAATATAATTTATTTTAAATTTTTTTTATTGTCATGATAATTAAATATAAAATTGCGGCAATGAAAAAAAAAAGTTTCTTATTTTTTACCATTAATATTAATTTAGTTATCTTCATTCTGATTAAATATAAAATTGCAATTATGCAATATATAAATTATTGGGTTTTATTTATTTGTTTGTTTTATACACAGGGTTATCATCATTCACTGAAACCCAAACTAAACTAAAACCATAAAAAAAAACATTTCTTGCTATAAAATAATTGTAAAATAAACACATTTTGTATTTAACTGCAATGTTATAGTTGATTATCACAATAATTATATTTTGCATACTTGCAGTTTCACACAGAATTATAATGAAAAGTAACTAAACTGATAGGAATAAAGTAAGAAAGCAAGGCTGCAGATGTGTTTGTGTTGCTGATGGTGTTCGTCTCCGTTGTGCTTCCCTTCTGCTCCTGCAGCTCTAACTCCTCCTTTTCTTTATCTCCACCTGCAAACGTTCCCCTCGACCCACTCCTCCTTTCTTTCCTTTCTCCTTGCCCCGGACCATGTGTGATAATGGGGATCTGGAGGACAAGCCGCCCGCGCCGCCCGTCAGGATGAGCAGCACCATCTTCAGCGGCGGGAAGGACACGCTGGCTGCCAACCACAGCTCCAAGCCCCTGCCCTCGGTGCCCGAGGAGCGCAAGCGCAACAAGATCTACTCCATCTTCTCCGGAGCCGAGAAGGGTGTGTACGGGTGCAGATTCACTCACTCACACACACACACACACACACACACACTCTCTCTCT
>NW_015654975.1:0-564 GCF_001515625.1 Sinocyclocheilus rhinocerous
GCAGATACATTAAATATTGTTGTTCAGCATGAGAAAAAGGATGCATTATTGATGTGCACATGCGCAGTAAACCCTGGTAGGACAATCTGACAGGTAGGATAAAATGTCAGGACACCGGCGTCGAAACAATCACGGACTGATGACAGTTCACTCAGGGCGGGTATAAGGTAAGACGCCAGTCCAGTCTGTGCTGAAACGCTACTCTCAATCAAACTTTCGTGGGAGGGGCCTGGGTCTGTGTGACGTCACACAGACAAGAAGCTGAGAACAGCTTGATTTGAGAAAGGGGTAATGATTTTAGTGGATTAAAAACAACACTGGGTAGATTTTTATCATTATAGTGTGGTTGTGTACACACACTGCCAACACACATTTATGTTCAAACAACATGTAAAAGTGCATTTCACATCCGATGACCCCTTTAAAATAAGCACTCCAAAAATACCCTTATGGTGTAAATTCGAAGTGCACACTCTAATGGCTAATATTGCCCACAATCCATTGCGCGTTGGACACAGATTTGATTAGAACTACAAACTTGAATAAAAAAATGTAAAAAAAAAA
>NW_015654976.1:0-482 GCF_001515625.1 Sinocyclocheilus rhinocerous
CTATCATAAAAGTTGCTAGGCAATTCAGTCAAAAGTACAAAGGCAACGTTCTGCATTGAACAGCATTGAAGTTACATAAAATATAACGTGATGAGATTTTGCCCTCTGACAAAACGATTTGCTCTGGAACAAATAATATATTAATGAGACCAAAGACTACCTGGGAGATTTACCCAAAATGAATTATATCTCATATTTAACCACTATAGAGACATCAGAGTCAGCGGCAAATTACAGAAGATCTGGCCGAGGTGAGGCGCTCTCTGCGGGTTTATGAGCGCTGAACGACTGCTGACATCCTGGAGCTCACGTCTCCGAAAACGTTGAAGCAAATTTTCAAATAGATGTTATCTTTATTAACAAAGTGCAAATTTGAAGTCAAAACAAGTACATTCTCGCCTAAAAAACCTCTTAAAACTACATTCCGTGACACAAACCAGTATTATTTTAAAAATTATAGTATATATATATATATATATATA
>NW_015654977.1:0-511 GCF_001515625.1 Sinocyclocheilus rhinocerous
ATCAACACTTCTTTTATAAAGAACACTGCTTTCTCACATAACGCACTGAAGCAGCCCCTGCATAGAATGAATAATCGATTCTCGAGCCATTGATATCAACCAATTCAGCACCACCGCCATGGACAGCACCTGGTAACGTCGCACGTAAGCAGCACCACTGCCATGGACAGCACCTGATACCTTAACCTTTGTCATTTTGACCAGAAACTGATTTTTAAAGAATTTTTACAATTCGTGTGTTGATCGTTATGGTTCAAGGCTTCTTTACTTTTGTCACACTTGCACCGGGAACACACACACACACAAAAAAAACCTTGAGTGGATTGGAGGAGTTTATGTGGGTGTTATAAAAAAAAAAAGAACAAAAGTGTCCCTCGCGGGTCATTTTGACCCCCATAGGAATGAATGGATTGTAGGAAAAAATTATTATTATTTTTTTATATACACAATATGGCACAATCCAGTTAAGATTTATACCCAAACGAAGGGCTGAGACTACAGAATTACCCCA
>NW_015654978.1:0-2967 GCF_001515625.1 Sinocyclocheilus rhinocerous
TAGGGTAGGTCCTTGATGGGCACCCCCTCTGCTGGGTTCAGAAACTGGGTGCTCGACTTGCTGTGTTTATTTCACTCGTCGATATATCGCCGGGTTTCGGCTTCATACTTCCTGGATCATGCGGCCATAACACAGGCTTCTGCGGGAGCCTTCGTGATCATCAGGCCCCCGGCGCGTCACTGCAAAAATTTCCTGGACGTCCGGGCTGGGGTTACGCTTTCATGCTACCCTGACTGGTCTACCGTATCTGGGTCGCCCTGAGGGGTTTCCCCGGTCACCAGGATATCCCCTCTTGCTGAGGCATCGAGCGGGAGGTATAGGTGGCATTACGAGAACCTTCCTGTGTAAATGCTGTAAATGCTGTCGCTCCCCTCATCTTTGAGGGTTGTATTTGAGCTTGCCTCTCCCGTTTGGCCCAGTACTTCCAGTACTTCTGAGGGTTGTATTTGAGCTTGCCTCTCCCGTTTGGCCCAGTACTTCCGGGTATCTGTAAACAGATGCTTGGAAAACTCTAAAATAAGTGCACACGTTAAGCTTTGCGCACTTTTCTACAAATCCACATAAGTGGTAAGTGTGCACGTTATGCTTTGCCCACTTTTCTAAAATCCACATAAGTGGTAAGTGTGCACGTTATGCTTTGCCTGCTTTGCCCAAATCCTGTATGGTAAGGGTTACGCGTTATTGACCTCGTTCCCTTTCTCTGAGTTGGTTTAGTTGGTTTAACCTTGGGCTCCACTCAACTAGTGTGTCTCTGTCGACACACTCTGGAAGCATCGCTCCCCTCACCAGTGAGGGTTATTGTGAGTATGGTGCTTTCTTTCGAGCGTTAATCCTCTCTGAGGAGTTGGATTCCTCACTCCATGGGCTGTCCTCGTGGTAGTATTGAGCAGTGCTCCACTTTTATCAAAGGGTTACCTGGAATGAGCAACGTTATTTCCTCTGAATTCGGAGTTCTCCTCTCACATGAGAAGTTGAGTTCTCTGTTTTTCCAGAGCACCTGGAACCAGCAGCATCAGGTGAATTAGGCCCTTCCTCTGCCTCCCTGATGCGCTGAGTGTTTGGCTAGCTTGCAGTATGCTTACCCTTCTGATTTTACAAATCATGCTGCAGGTCGAGCCCCCTCTCGTTGAGAGCTGGGTTTGTGCTCCATCAGCCAAGGTAAACTACTGCTAGCCGTTCCAGCATTGGAACATGCTGTAGGTCGAGCCCCCTTCTCGACTGAGAACTAGGTGGGTTGCTTCCACAGCTAAGTAAATTATTTCTAGCTGTTCCAGCTTTGGAACATGCTGCAGGTCGAGCCCCCTTCTCGAATTGAGAGCTGGATGTTTGCTCCCTCAGCTACAGATTTACTGCTAGCCACTCCAGCATTATAGCCTTAAACATAGCGTTTGGGGATACACTATTTCTATCTATGGGCTGCTCTTTCAGGGTGCCACGAGAACCCCTAGAACGGTATTCAAGTGTGTGCACGTTATGCTTTGCCCACTTTTCTAAAATCCACATAAGTGGTAAGTGTGCACGTTATGCTTTGCCCACTTTTCTAAAATCCACATAAGTGGTAAGTGTGCACGTTATGCTTTGCCCACTTTTCTAAAATCCTGTATGGTAAGAGCTACGCGCAGAGACTCCGCGCTCTTTTTGAGTGGTTTCAAACCCCGGTTCCGTCTTGGGCCTACTCAGGGAACCATGGTTACATAAGTAACCTGAGAGGTTTTCAAGGCAGTCAACTGAGCCTAGTCAATATGAAGTGACGGTTTTCATATTCCCTATTGTAGGGGAATTTACAGTTAAACCCAAGGACCAGATATGATGAACAAAGACCAGGGGAAAAGAGAATTCTTGCATAAATTGTTCATAAGTAAAAAGAACACCATATTTTTATCAAACCAATTGGGAAAAAAATAAAGATTTATTTTTATATCTAATATTTTTATTGTTCCAAATAAAATAGCTATGTAGAGAACAATTATAATTATTTATAGCCTATAAGTGACCAACTTATTAAAGCCCGTTTATGAAAACTAGATAAAGTTAAAGGTATTTTAGAGATGTCAAAGTTGCAGCGCAACAAAAAATGTAAACCTCCGGCTGAATTAATTTGGAATAAAATTCCAACAGGATGTGGGGTTGTTTAAAAATGTCTTAATCCGTTTAACTTTAAACGAATTATTAAGAGTGGAAAAATCCACTAACTTTTTTCTTCATTATCGAGCTGTCTAACGTAACCATGTGAACGTTCTATAATGTAACATACCATATAGCCTATCCCAAAGGTCTAGTTTTGGTTAACTTGATTCGTGTTGACTGCCTCTTCAGCGGAACCTAATTGTGTTTGTAAATATCTGCTTAGGTGCAAATGTTTTGAAAGTGCTTTACATATGGATATTGATACCCCATCAACAGACATAAAGCGAGTCTCGATAGGCCTATATATCCATTAATTGCCCATCACTTATGCATGCTGTTACCTTGGACAAACAATGTTTACAAACAAATTGCACTTTTCTAGGAAAAATGCCTTCACGTGCACATCATACAAGGGCGGCACACAAGCGTCTTTCAGTTTTCAACTCGGTTTACCCGTCATTTTACATCTTATAGTTTAATGTAGCTTGTATACTGCCAGATATATAAATGCTCACATAATGTGAGATAATACACAAAGTATATTGTTATTTCTGCGGGCTGAATAGACACGTCTGCTCTGTAGCCCCTTAGGCGCTCCCATTTACACCCGTTCACACCTGGTGCTTTAATCCGTCTCTTCTGTCCACTTCTGTCCTGATTTCTTTTGAGGGGATGGTCTAGCCTATGTGGGCTTATTGTGATCGCTCGATGTAGCCTAGTGGTGCAAGCACACGCAATTCACATAGGCCTGTGATCGTAATCGTAGGGTACAACGGGGCTAAAGGCCCACCTTAAGAAAAAATGTGCTATTCACTGCACCTAAAATGTATAATTGCAGAA
>NW_015654978.1:3528-5045 GCF_001515625.1 Sinocyclocheilus rhinocerous
CCCCAAATACCATACTTTTACATATTCTTTCGTTATTTAAAAACTGAAAATCATTAAGAAGACATTTGTCTCAAAATATATGCATTAACTTTAGCGATTCTAATTTGCTACTTAAATCTACAACATTTTAAAAAAACATAAAATATTAGATCAAGTAAGCACAAAATCAACTTCGTGCTGTTGCGCGCGATCGCGTCAAGGATCAGACAATTATACATGTGCATCTTGAAAAGCTGATGTTTTGGAAAGTGCTATGCTAAGTTTTTCTGCCATCTAGTGGTTTAGAGGAAAATAATATCAAAGGCGCCTTTTACCCCGGGCGCATTTAGCCTCGTTGTACCCTACCATTTTTCGTGTAACATGATAATACGTTTCAATAATATTTTTACGCTATAGTTGTGTAGCATGGGGATTTATTGTATTTTTTTACAATGTACGTTTCTCAGTTTAATTCGCGGTGATAACGTTAGAAAGGGCTATAGTTTAGTTCGTAGAACATTGCTGCCATCTACTGGAAATCGAACACTTTTCACATTTATTTTGAAGATTAAACAGTAGAGAAGTGTTCAAATGAATACAGTTTTGTGCAGGAATACCAGATATCATTATTCTTGCTGTTCGTGTTTAATTTATAATGTGACTTAGGCAGCACATATATTTTTATATTTTCACTGGAAACAATTTAAAATGAGATTAATTTTCAATAACTAATGTGGCGGAGGCGAATATGCCACCACCTTGTTGGGGAGATATAGCACTTAATCTAAGGAAGACTGAGTGAGAAACAGGATCCTAGTCCCCCCACCCAATGCTTTTAGTCTTTGTACAAGGGTCTCTTGTATGTGGTGCCTGTAGTGTTGCAATGTGGAAATGCTCAAGAAGTGGCGAGGTGGGCTTCAGGATTTATTTAGTACACGGCAGCCACCTGAAGTGCGTGTGTGCAGGAAACTCAGGAAATAAATGTAACTGACTGCAAAACCCGCCCTCCCCAGATCTAACAGAACAGGTAAGACGCCCCCACTCCTTAGTATAAGTGACTCAAAAATCAAAATGTGTGTTAAACCAGTTAAAATGTATGTAATATCGTAAACTATGCTTTATTACAAATACATTTAATTTGACTTATATTTTGTCCATGGGTGTTCTTGCTTAATAATAAATGTTTATATTTTGATTATTTCTGTTGCCTCTAGTAATTCTGTGTGTGATTTTTAATTTCCAGCAGAAAGGGGTGGGGTATCCTGGGGGATATAAACATACATACATACATAAAAATCACGGATTTGTATTATTTGCCTCCTAATAAGATCCTGATGTCTTGCCCCTTTTAGAGTTAAGAAAGGCTTAAAGAAAACACTCCATTACGGTTTGCAAAGGGTAGAAGAATACACAATCTAGGAAAAGTTATGCAATTATGTTTACAAAAGGCAAAGTTTAAGGACGGGTCTCCTTGCGCGTGCCTCAAAACAGGACTTACAATGACTTACAAAGATGCATAACAGCTACAAGTGTATGCA
>NW_015654979.1:0-103 GCF_001515625.1 Sinocyclocheilus rhinocerous
TTCATTCTGATACACAGCTAATTAGCTGATCAGGATTAAGGTTAATAGATTTTTAATTCTATGGCTCCATCTGGTGTTCATCCTTGGTATTACGGTCTTCACC
>NW_015654979.1:165-1240 GCF_001515625.1 Sinocyclocheilus rhinocerous
CTCCGAGCATCATTTTTTAAACTAAGCAAGTTTCCTCAGAATGACTTGTTCTCTATAAGTAAAAAGTTTTGAAGAGTTTGGAAAATGCACTTTAATAATATAAGACAATTACTGTTTCCTTTTTTACTGATATTTTAATAAATAAAAATAAAAAAAAACTGAAAACTGTTCAAGCTATCCAAAATCCATCCGCAATTTAAGTTCGTCAATGTTTTGGCATCATGTAGGAAAAGTTTGGTGTGTATAGTATATTTCTCCTCTGAGGAGTATGCATTAATTCACAGCCATATTTTTCCAAAAATCGATATTCAAAATAGCTGACTTCCTGTTGGTCGTAGCTAATTACTGTAAAGTAGAAAGTTGTCCGGCTTGATGAGAACAATATATGTACCACGTTTGGTGACTGTAGCTAAAACTAACCCCCCAAGTTTTGTCAAAAGGTGGCGCTATAGAGTGCCTCATCCACGCCCTTTTATGAGCTTTTTCCAGTGTCTATATATCATTAATACTTATATGTGTGTTGCATTTCATGAAATTCTAAGAATGTTATCTGAATCAAAATCGCCAGAAAAGAATATTCAAGTTTGACATGTTGCCATGGCAACTACATTTTAGATATCAATATCCCCTGAACAGTTTTACATCGGCTGTGTTTTGACATTAATCTGATGAAGTTCGAAGCAAATCAAGTAAAAATAAGATGCTGAATTCGAAGCATTTTGAAAATGACACACTTCCTGCTGCCAGTTGGTGGCGCTATATCTTTGACTCCTAATAGTCACATCTATGCGATCTGCATTATACAATGAACAAATCCCTGAAGTTTGATCAAAATCAGACAATGTATGTGGATGTTATTAGACACTTCCTGTTTCTCATTTCTCGCCATAAATTCACGCCACGCCTGGGTCCCAGCCTCTGCGACGACCTAATGACCGCAGATTCCAATGTGTGTGCCAATTTTCAAGAGTTTTTGAGCACGTTAAGGCCCCCCAAGAAGCCCCGGATAGTCGAAAAAAATAATAATAAAAAAATAAATAATAAATATAGCTGCAAGCAGCGATGGCGGGCCCAA
>NW_015654980.1:0-527 GCF_001515625.1 Sinocyclocheilus rhinocerous
TTAATACTGCAAAATAAGCTCGATGTTACAGTCACTGCCCTTGCCGTCCAGAATAAAGAAGAACATCCCAATCGAGTGAAGGGATTTGTGGAAACTGTGGTTCCTAATTATTGTGATCCAACATTTCCCTCGCATTTCAGGATGAAAAGACAAACATTTCAGGTGAAGGATAATCCACTTCTTACCTCCGAGACTATATATGTATATATCATATGTTATGATCTATATGACCTTATTATTTTTATTGTGAGTATTAGGCTTATCATTATTGCTGATCACTGTTGTTGTGCTATGATATTGTAATATTTACCATTATATAATCAGAGGGGTATAGAAAAGTTTATTAAAGTGTCACTCCATAATACAATAGCAAAATATATAAATATGTATAGTATTTTTGTTACATTGATCAGTATTTAGCACACAATAGAAGACATTGCAATTACTAGATGATATTTAGACAGATTTAAAGAAGTTCCAGATGTACTTGTGCTCTTATTATTTCCGTTATTTTGCCTTTAATGTAA
>NW_015654981.1:0-497 GCF_001515625.1 Sinocyclocheilus rhinocerous
TCAGTCGCAAATGCGACTGAAATGGTCGCACTGTAGAGCCCTGACATATGTTTTCGTTTGTAAACAGTGTTTGATCTTTGCATATTTCTCTCCTGATTCAGACGAGGCAACTTTTCACTGGAGGAAGCAATATTATGGATGGAGGACTCATATTTTAGGTAGCAGCAAAGTTTTGAAATGAAAATGTCTTGATGGATTTGTTTCTTATAAACACAAAGCTTTTGGCTTCACAAGACATTAACTGATGGACTGGAGTGGTGTGGATTACTTGTGGATTACTGTGATGTTTTTATCAGCTGTTTGGACTCTCATTCTGACGGCACCCATTCACAGCAAATATGCTGTTTGGACTCTCATTCTGACGGCACCCATTCACAGCAGACAGAGGATCCTTGAACAGCAAGTGATATAATCCTAAATCTCTCCAAATCTCTTATCAATAAGAATCAAACTCTTCTACATCTTGGATGTAGAAGAGCATTCTTCCATCTTAGAAA
>NW_015654982.1:0-118 GCF_001515625.1 Sinocyclocheilus rhinocerous
ATAACGTCTGAGATGTTGGTTTATGAAATACAATTTGAAAAGTAGGCTAGTCCGATTTTAATTATAATTACACAGATTTGAAAATTCCGTTGGCTAATTACAGGGCCTAACGTTAACC
>NW_015654982.1:361-521 GCF_001515625.1 Sinocyclocheilus rhinocerous
ATCATACAGAGAGAACATAGTTGCATACCTTTATCTTTTGCTCGTTTCTCCTCTTCTTCTTTTCTTTTTTTTCTAAATTGGGCACCTGGTGGCTTTGACCTTTTCCTGTCCATCGCTGTGTTTATTTGGCACTGGACAATCAACAGATTTCCCATCCCCC
>NW_015654983.1:0-181 GCF_001515625.1 Sinocyclocheilus rhinocerous
ACTGACTCTGTTAGAAATCTTATAATGGGCCATGTTTGGATCTTCAAGCCGGACAATAGTCCAAAAACAAACCTTAAAAACAACACAAAAATGGGTCACTGGGCACAAAACCAAGCTTCTGCTATGGCCATTCCAGTTCCCTGACCTGAACCCTATAGAAAATGAGTGTGGTGAACTGAAG
>NW_015654983.1:384-505 GCF_001515625.1 Sinocyclocheilus rhinocerous
ATTGAATAAAAGGGTGCCGTTAATTGTGTCCAATGTGTATTAGAGAAAAACATTTGAAACATTTGTTTCCCCCATGTTAAATTCTTATTCTCCAATGAAAGGTTAGATTTATGTGAATTTT
>NW_015654984.1:0-440 GCF_001515625.1 Sinocyclocheilus rhinocerous
TTACATATTGTAAAAAGGGGCATAATATGTCTCCTTTAATATAATAATTTAAAACTTGTACAACATGTGCTTTTGTGAACTTGACTATTAGCTAGGGGTGGGAAATCACAGGGTACCTCACGATACGATGTGAATCACGATACATGGCTCACGATACGATAATATCACGATACAGCGATTCTGCGATAATCTATATATTGCTAGACAATTCTATAATGATACATCATGATATCTGTCTAACTATGAAAACAAAATGCCTGTGAAAAGGTTAAGTGCAAGTTTTCTCTATTTATTCAAGTCCAAACTGTTAGAAAACAGCACAAAAGTTCTGTAAATCAAATTTAACATGCTAAGTAAATTAATCATTTTATTCTTGGACTTATTAAAAGCTTACACTTTTCTTTGTGTGTAAACCAACACATTTAACTGCTTATCAACTT
>NW_015654984.1:934-1648 GCF_001515625.1 Sinocyclocheilus rhinocerous
CTTAATCGCCATACTGCTTTGTCCTCGGAGTTTACGGGACACAGCTGTAATTCAGCTTTTTCCATGAGCGCCACCTGCTGTCAGCGAGTGGATTTACAGAGACTTGGATTTACATTCAGTCTGTGTGCAGTTTCTGTCTGGCCAAAAACGGACCAAATTTGCATGCCCTGCCGTAAATTTTGACCGGTTGATGAAAAACAAGCTTATGTGGATTCTACACATTTAAACAATTCAGATAAGTGATCTAGAATTATTTATGGAGCAGATAAAATACGTATAATCATTGATTAATCAATTATCATTTTGACTTAACTCTTTTCTTTATTTAAAGGCTGAAATGTGAGGTTTACCTTTTTATGAAACTTTTTCAAAGGTTTATTTGAACATTTACATTAGATATTTGAACATGCTATTAAACTGTTGTCAGTCAAGTTGTCATTTAAAATCCGAACATCATTGGTAATGTTATTGTTTTAGTGATTATGCAAACAAAAAAGTCATTTTATTTGTTGTTTGTTGATTTTTAAATATAAAACTTGAAGTGATTTATGTGTCGGTAATTTTTTAACATCTCCAGCACATGTTAACAATACCGTGATAATACTGATAACCGTGATAATTTTGGTCACTATAATCGTGATAAGAAATTTTCATATCGTTACATGCCTAATATATATAAACCTGGTACATTTCAAAATTTACCTTGAGTGTTTT
>NW_015654985.1:0-105 GCF_001515625.1 Sinocyclocheilus rhinocerous
TATGTGACCCTGGACCACAAAACCAGTCATAAGGGTCAATTATTTAAAATTGAGATTTAAACATCTGAAAGCTGAATAAATAAGCTTTCCATTAATGTATGGTTT
>NW_015654985.1:790-965 GCF_001515625.1 Sinocyclocheilus rhinocerous
CCCATACAATATATTGTTGGCTATTGCTACAAATATCCCTGTGCTACTTAAGACTGGTTTCGTGCTCCAGGGTCACACACGTCATTTTGTTTCTCCTAATATTTAAATCCGTTTTTGAAAGGTGTTGAACGTTTTTGTGCATATCAGAGATGTGTTGATCGGATGGTGATTTGTG
>NW_015654986.1:0-1703 GCF_001515625.1 Sinocyclocheilus rhinocerous
TAACTAGTTATGATTAATTATTCATATTTCCCCATGAGATGATTCACTACACATGCATAATTATTATGCAAGTTGTTATCAAAATTCTGATCATATTTTTTTCCAAGCACATTTGACCAATCCCAAACGACATCAATCTTAATAACTACTATTAATCTAGTATTTAATCATTTATAATTGATATATAATTACTCATGAAGGGTGGAAGTGAAAAATGTCTTATATCGAGGTGTGCATAATTATTAAGCAGATTTTCTTTTACAGATAAAATGAGCCAAAAAAGAGATTTAACTCAGACTGAAAGTAAAAAATTATTAAATGCCCATGAGAAATATTCAAAACTAATACAATACTAATTAAATGCCCATGAGAAATATTAAAAACTAATACAATACTAGAAATTGCAAAGTTAATGTATTTGCTGTTAATGGACAGCAAAATGCTCAATGGGTCTCCAGCGCCACCATTTTCCAGAACTGCAACCTACCTGGAGTCTCCAGAAGTATGTCAGGTTCTGAGACTTAGGTTAAATAGAATCCTAAAAATGACTCCTACTTAATAAGAATCACATACTGAAGTGTAGTAAAATACTGCGGCCTCGTGACTCTGGCCTAATCACAGCCATGCTGATATAGAGCCGGTATCGCTCTCGTACTCGAGTGATATTGCGTTTATACAACAGTTCGACGGCACGAGTGTAAATATATATGAAAAACAACAACGGAGTGTCTTTAAAAACCTTTTTGTGCGGAACTACTTCCTTCCGCCACATATTCAAATCTCAGTTTGACAGTTTAACGGCTGAGCTGAAGCCTCCGTTACTAATTTGAAAAAGTCACTTTAGAACTAGTAATGAAGGAACGTTGAGTTGCTTCATTAAAAACTTATTGTATTACTTAATTAAAAGCTCACTGTATTATGTAGAATAGAGTATTGTGAGAGAGAGATGGATTGAGCGAGTGTGATTACCTGCATCTCATACAGCATTCATTCTTCAGCTCAATATAATATTGAAAATAAAGCATTAGTTTCAATGTCTGCTGAGGAAAGCATTATTTTTGTCGTACTTTCTTTCATCTGTTTCATCTGTGTCATTTCTGATGACAACGCTGCTCAGTGCATTTGTTAACTGCGTCTTACAAGCTGTTATTAAAAGTAAAAATAACTTCAGTTTTAGTCTCTTTCAATGTAAAAGTCTTAAATTCTGACTCGTAAAACAGTCACATGTCGCCATCTAATGGCGGAACAATATGTCACAAAAATCACCATCACGAACACACACACTGTTTCCTAATACTAAATACTACTATGTATATAAAATATTATTTATTGAATAATGAATCAGAATCAGAATGAGCTTTATTGCCAGGTATGTTTTCACATACGAGGAATTTGTTTTCATGACAGAAGCTTCCGCAGTGCAACAGAATGACAGTGACAAGACAGGACACAGATAACAAAAGAAGAATAAAAAAATAAAAAATAGAACACGTAAATAAGGAATAACAATATATAAATTGACAATTGTATGTGCAGGTATATTACAATTGACCGTTTTGTATGTGCAAATCTGAGGTGTAGACTAAGTGTGTGTGTTAGATAAATAAGTGTATGAGTTTATAAATAGTGTTGTGTGTTCCATGATTATTGTTAAGTGTTCATGAGATGGATTGCCTGAGGGAAGAAACTGTTCCTGTGTCTGG
>NW_015654986.1:1901-1979 GCF_001515625.1 Sinocyclocheilus rhinocerous
CACAGTCCAGATTACCCTCTGTAGTCTTCTGAAGTCAGATTTGGTAGCAGAGCTGAACCAGACAGTTATAGAAGTGCA
>NW_015654987.1:0-139 GCF_001515625.1 Sinocyclocheilus rhinocerous
AGTTATGGTATCATGATTATGGTTAAATAAGATGAAAGACATATACCGTATTGACCCGAATATGTTTTTTTCTTGGAAATACATCTGAAAAAACGCGGTCGTCTTATATTCAGGGTCTAGACTTTGACATGCCAATAAT
>NW_015654987.1:613-1447 GCF_001515625.1 Sinocyclocheilus rhinocerous
GCAATATGAAAATAATTGAAGACAAAATGTGTTTTACTGAGAAAAAACAAGATTTGGTTTTTAAAAAGCCTTTTCCCAAAAGGTACATCTGGAAAAAGGGGGGTCGTCTTATAATTAAAGTCGTCTTATATTCGGGCCAATACGGTAATACAAAGAAATTAGCTACACACATTTATCATTCAGTAGTATGTTTTAAATATAATGTAAGTGTAACTTGTGTAGATTTAAAAATGCATGACTGCTTCATTTTGATGTGTATTTGTATACTTTTACCATCTAATCAATCTCAGCATGCTTTCATTTTGTGTCCCTAGTCGTGTGCATCACTAGGTTAAATTAGCCAAAGTCTTTGGCCTGTGCTCTGGAAGTGATCTGTTAATTCTGCTAAACTTTAATTAGCCTACTAAAACTAAAACTGAAACTAAACTATATAAAAACTAAAGAGAAATGTGTTCACAAAATAAAAACAAAACTGAAAACTATATAAAACTAAAGAGAAATGTGTTCACAAAATAAAAACTAAACTAAAATTAACAAAATTATTAAGGAAACTAATAAAACCGAAACTAAATTTTATAGCAAATTTGAAAACGTTATTAAAATAAAACAAATTTAAAAATGCAAAACTATATTAACCTTGGTTCACACCACCCGGTGGCTTTAGAGAAACTGTGAACGGTAGGCAATACACTTTTAAAATGGTTAATACAGGACTAAGTCATTTATATGTGCCAAACATCCTGCTGTCAGCTGGTGGCACTATGACTATAACTGGATATTGATGTGTAAATGTAGGTGGTGCTGTGATTATAACTGAATGGTGACGTGTAGAAG
>NW_015654988.1:0-155 GCF_001515625.1 Sinocyclocheilus rhinocerous
GATCACCTGTGAACCATTTATTAATTATCTATAAACGTTAGTAACATGTGAAAGTGAGCCTTAATGTAAAGTGAACACCTGTGAACCATTTATTAATGAGTTATAAATGTTAGTAACCTGTGAAAGTGAACCTTAATGTAAAGTGAACACCTGTG
>NW_015654988.1:331-534 GCF_001515625.1 Sinocyclocheilus rhinocerous
AATACACAAAATAATGTTCTTTTTAGCAGCATCATATGACCCCTTTAATAAGCAATCAGTAATTATTTTTTGATATCATGATAAATCCCACTGTAACTTCAGTATTTGTTTGTTCATCCTCGCAGTAACGTAACCTGCGTGCGAGCGAACTGTCCGCAGGAGCGCCAGAGCGGTTATTTATTTGTATGGTAACGAATTAATTC
>NW_015654989.1:0-524 GCF_001515625.1 Sinocyclocheilus rhinocerous
CAGAATCCATTAATAAAAACAGATCTTACTGTATAACGTGGAATGTCATGGAATTTGTCAAATTTTGGGTCAATAAATCAAAAGAAGGTCAGGGCACTTAAATCAAGTGACGATATGGACACTAGTTAATATTAATATATAATAATATTACTAAATTAATGTTTTATGTCTTCTTTTTATTGCCAGAAAAATAAAAATGCAAAACACAGAATTTCTGGAAAAAGCAAAAAATAAAAATAAATTCATAGGGCCCTATTATAGCAAACAAATTAAATGAATTAATTTGTTTATATGAATTTAAGTAATTAGACACGCTATTGATTATTAAAATTTAATTAAACCATTAAAATGGAATCCAGAAATATTAAAACAGAATTTGGAAAAAAATAAAAGAGTTTGAGAAAAAAATAAAATGTATTTCATAGGCCCTAAAAATTTATTTACACTTGTAATAAATTGCTGTTAAATTGTATATTTCAATAAATGATATGCTTTTTGACTCATAAAATTTAATTTAACCATTA
>NW_015654989.1:644-2937 GCF_001515625.1 Sinocyclocheilus rhinocerous
ATTTAAATAGAAAAAGATTTTTAAAAATGTAATAGGGCCTTAAAAATGTGGTGACAATCAAACACACCCTGACCTGTCCTGCATTCACATGCACACTAAAATACAATTGAACTAATATGTTTTAAAAAAAGTACACAACAGAAACACACAATGTGGTTTATTACGTGGACTGTGTGTCCTTTATAAAGGAGATGAAGGAGAATATGAATATTAATGCAGTGGCAGGATGCTGATAAGGATGTTTTTTTGTAATCCAGCACTAGCCACCCATCAGACACACCATCAACAACACTCTCAGAATAGCAATCAGTTTACTGAACTTCCCCTCGCTGTACGTCTCTCTCAGTGGGTGGTCTGTCTTTCAGTATCCTTCACGCCGTCTCTAATCCTGCTCAGACAGGAAATGTCTGGCTTCTGGAAAATTGCTCTCTATATTCCATTCTTTTAAGTGTAATGAAACACACGGCAATGCCCTAATGACAGAGAACCCCCTAGTAACTGCTAGCACCACCCTAGGGACCACACAAAAAACCCTAGTAACTGTTTGGCTACAGCCAGAACACCACAGCAATCACTTAGCAATACCCTAACGACCACCCAGAACAACCTAGAAACACCCTAATGACCACTCAAATGACCCCCTAACACTCATGTTTTTATCAACCTCCTAGCAACCAACTATAACACCCTATCAACCACCCAGCAATGCCCTAATGTCCCAGAACCCCCCAGTAACTACTTAGCAAAACCCTAGAAACCACCCAGCAATACCCTAGTAACCCCTAAAATCCCTTAATAATTGCTAAGCAACACCCTTGTGACCACCCAGAACACCATAACCACCTAGCAATACCCTAGTAACCCCTAGAATCCCATAGTAATTGCCTAGCAACACCCTAGCGACCACCCAGAACCTCCTAGTAACTTAGCAACATCCTAGTGTTCACCCAGAACACCATAACCACCTAGCAATACCCTAGTAACCCCTAGAATCCCATAGTAATTGCCTAGCAACACCCTAGCGACCACCCAGAACCTCCTAGTAACTTAGCAACATCCTAGTGTTCACCCAGAACACCATAACCACCTAGCAATACCCTAGTAACCCCTAGAATCCCTTAGTAATTGCTTAGCAACACCCTAGTGACCACCCAAAACACCACAACCACCTAGCAATACCCAGTAGTAACTCCCATAATCCCTTAGGAATAGCTTAGCAACACCCTAGTAGCCACCCAGAACACCATAACCACCTAGCAACACCCTAGTAACCACCAGAATCCCTTAGTAATTGCTTAGCAACCACCCAAAACACCATAACCACCTAACAATACCCTAGTAACCCCCAGCATCCCTTAGGAATTACTTAGCAACACCGTAGCAACCACCCAAAACACCATAACCACCTAGCGATACCCTAGTAACCCCCATAATCCTCTAGTAACTGCTTAGCAACACCCTAGCGACCACCCAGAACACCAAAACCACCTAGCAATACCCTAGTAACCTTAGTAACTGCTTAGCAACACCCTAGCATCCACTCAGAACACATTAACCACCTAGCAATACCCTAGTAAACCCCAGAATTCCCTAGTAACAGCTTAGCAACACCTTAGCGACTACCTAAAACACCATTACCACCTAGCAATACACTAGCAACCCCCAGAATCCCCTAAAAACTTCTTAGCAACACCTTAGCGGCTACCCAAAACACCATTCCCTGCAAACAGGATGAACAGGATAAACAGACCACCTAGTACCACCAGTACCCATTTAGCAATACCCTAGCGTCCCCCTAGAACACCATAACCACCTAGCAACACACGAACGACCACCTAGTACCCCCAGTACCCGTTTAGCAACAGCCTAGCGACCACCCAGAACACCATAACCACCTAGCAACACACGAACGACCACCTAGTACCCCCAGTACCCGTTTAGCAACAGCCTAGCGACCACCCAGAACACCATAACCACCTAGCAACACACGAACGACCACCTAGTACCCCCAGTACCCGTTTAGCAACACCCTAGCGACCACCCAGAACACCATAACCACCTAGCAACACCATAGCGACCACCTAGTACCCCCAGTACCCATTTCGCAACACCCTAGTGACCACCCAGAACACCATAACCACCTAGCAACACCCTAACAACCACCTAGTACCCCCAGTACCCGTTTAGCAAAACCCTAGCGGCCAGCTGTCTTATCAGCCCGCCTGCAAACAACAAGTGAGGAAGAATGAATCACTCGATTTCTGGACTAAATTGACAGTTTTTGCCAACATAA
>NW_015654990.1:0-2200 GCF_001515625.1 Sinocyclocheilus rhinocerous
GTAGAAAGATGGAGGCCTTTCTGAAAAATTAATAAACTCACTTTGACTAAACAGCGATGATTTTTGGATTTATATAGGCTAGATATATGATGTCAGGACGCTTCAGCGCTGTGTCACGTCCGTAACGTTTTAAAGATTAAGTTTATATCATATAGTAATTATTAATGCAATTAACTTGAAACTTTCTGTACAAAGCCAATTTATGGCCATGCTAATTATGATCAACAGTTCATCTCTATTATTTGCTCTTATCAACGAGCTCATCTCTATTCTTTGCTCTTATCAACCATATACTGCGTTACGGACGCTTCATATTAAATTGTATGCATACAGGCACGCATGTTTACCACGTTGCTGATGATTTATAGCCTACTGTGTAGGTCTATACTGCTGTGATCTGTTTCAGGCTTTCCGTATCATAACATTTTAGAAATTCATTCATTCTAACATTTTAGAAATTGCATTCTCAACGAGAACATCATGGAGGTTTAGCTAAGACTGCATTTGCTGTGTGGGTCAGAAATGCACAGACGGACTGAAGGACAAATCGCCAAAACATTTTCAAATGTCAATATTCATTGTCAATATTATCTTCTTTAAACCTTTTATGTGTTTCAAATAACTTGTGTTGCTATCTGCGCTGCATTCATGCAGAGAGATTTTGCGTGTTGGGCGCGCGCATGCTTCTGAGCGAGCCGCGCTCATCATTCTTTCATATTTGTCTAAATATTTTTTCTTCATTACAAATCTTGTTTGGTTTTATTTTGTATCATTGCATGTTAAAAATAATTCACTATGTTAATAAGATGCAAAATGTAAAACTGTAATCTTATTCGCAGTCTAGCATTTTATAAATATTTGTGCAATATATATTCAGCATATTTAACTTAACCTGTTTTGTATCTTTATTATTTAATGCATAAGCGGTTTATTAAAACAAGTTTATGAGAGTCATTAAAACAAGTTTATGACTGCGACAATTTAATCTTGATCAACAACATCAACGAATTGAAGCAGCATCGGCCCGTTATTAGATCATTTTAAAACGTCAAATAGCCTTCAATTTGCAGGTTATAACTGTATCTATTTTATCTATTATTTTATTCATTTTAATGCGGATCCCACAGCGTTAACCTAATATAACTGTATAGGCTATTATTCATATTCAAATGTTTGTGCGGAAAATAATTAATGCTCAAGCATGACAGGGAGGCGCCCACGCGATCACTTGCATTTTTTCCTGATAATGAAATTGGGGTGCCTTACATACATGAGAAATATGTCTAAAGAAAGCTTGTCTACTTTTAAACGAACCAATTCAAAACTAAATCAAATAGGCCTACGCCCTGATTATGTAATCTGTGAATGCACTTCTCTCTAAAGGCGCGTCCAGTGGAGATTTCGTGAATTTCATCTTTGCAGCCGACAAGGACTCAGAAAACATTAGTTTATTAATAAATAATTAAAATGTCTCCTTTTTTCATAATTTTTGTTTTGTTTTTGATTGTTATTATTTTTATTTTCATGTATTTTGTGTGCATATCATGTCATATTTACTCTGTGTATATCTGGTATGGGAACAAAGATTTATAACATAACGCGGAAGAAAAAGTGTGAGGCGGAACTAGCGTGTTGATGATGTATGGACTCGGATGTATATAAGTGGAACGCAAAGCGGAGAAAGGGGCTACGGTTCCACTCATGCCTGTGGAATACTTCCGAAAGTCGGAAGGATGGGCCCTGTTTCGGACTTTTGGACTGAGCACACATTATTTTCCACGAGTGAGCTGCTGTAACGTAGGAGGTGTGACAACTGAGTGGGGGATCCAAACGCAAGGCTTTATTTAGGAGCGTGGTCAAAACAGGCAGGGTCAACACCAGCAAACAACAATAGCAAAGGAGTAATCCACAAGGACCAGGTCCACGTGGAAGTGGAGAGACTGAGAACTGAGGCAGAGCAGGGCACCAAGGCAGAACCAGAGAAGCAGGAAGCCAGGGCACAGCAGGGAACCAGGGTGGAGCTGGCGAAGCAGGAAGCGCAGACGGAGCAGAAGCCCACCAGACCAGAGCAAAAGGCCAGCAGAGCATAGCTGAATACCACCACGGCGGAGCAGACGGAGCTTTGGCCCACCAGAACGTGTCGGCAGACCACCACGGCGGACCAGAGTGATCAGGAACCCATGGCAGGGACTGGGGGCTA
>NW_015654990.1:6189-11636 GCF_001515625.1 Sinocyclocheilus rhinocerous
TTAAATGTAGCTAAAATAAATTGATTGCAACCACTTACCTTAAAAAAAATTAGTAAATTCAATGAATCATTTTTTTCAGTGTAGAGGAATGCTGCCAGTTAAATAGGGTTTGTCATATAATTAAGGAAATTAGCACCAGGTGCCAGATTAACACCGATAACTTGGAGGTATCTGAAAGTGTTCTTTAATTTTGATCAGAGTTCTTTTTCAAATATCTCATTTACGTTTTTTGTTCAGAATACAATTACTTTATGAAATATGTTTAAAAAAAACTGCCATTCTTCTCCTGTTAGGATAACTTTAAACAGGACTAAGCAGTGAAAGCCAAAACAATAGTTTAATCAACTTTACATTTATGAACACAACTCAAGCTGAAGCAAGTGATGTAACAGAACTCTAACACACTGAGAAACACACTCTCAATCAGCACGGAACACAGAAAAATAGGATCACATTAATTTGATATTGAGGGCCGTTCACACTAGTAGAGACAAATGTATTTGTACAGTGCTTTTGACAATACATATTTTTAAAGCAGCTTTACAGAAAATCAAGATTGTTACTATTTATAATATTTTAATGTCTTATAGTCACACTCAGCAGATTAGAACTGGATGCTAATAGATAGATTTTGCAATGATATAAACAATAAAACAGTTGAGATTTGCTATATAGTATGTATCGCTTTATGTGAGTGTACTGTACAGTATGTATGCCAATAAAGCTTATATATACATATATATCCAACTTTATATAAATATGTAGCCAATAATATACATTAATTTTAATTACAGTATACTGTATGTATGCAGATACAATTAGACATAATTGTATAATCAACCAAATTGGTGTAGAAAATATTTTACTGAAAAAATTGCTAATAAATTTCACAATTATTACAAAGAAACAACCAGTAACAATGAACTAAATAAGTTTTGAAGTAGAAAGACTGAAATAGTATTTTCTTTTAAAACATACTCCAATAATCCTTGTATTTACAATTTTCAAAAATACTTTTTTTACAGTGTACATTCAACATTATATAAAGAGCTGGGCGATAATATAAATTAATTATTTTTAAATGAAAAAATTTTTTTAGTCAACACTAATTTTCACTGAAACCACAAAGATTCATTTTAGTTGAGTGCATTTCCATTTCTGCTTTTAGCAGATGCTTTTTTGATACTTTTTACTGTGAATTCAAGCAATAAAGATTTCATCTGAGAATTGAACACTGGACTAGTTTAGCTGGTAGAAATACAGTTTACTATTAATTTACACTACATGACTTTAAGCAATTTTAGACATCATTAGGCCTTTTTCAGGCCGTTCCCTGTACTTGAGGATCTGCACATGTTTAAACTGTTTTAGCCCCTAAAACTCCCTCATATCACTGTTAAACTCTCTTCACTAACTAGTATATATTCTAGAACTCAATCTAGCAAAGCTCAGATTTTCAGTGACTTCCGAATTTTAATTGCTTTGAAATGTTTTAATTCAAAATCACCAATTGCTGTGTTTTCGTGACTTTTGAGCACTTTGAGCACATCGATCACCTCCTCGAGATTCATGATTAAAAGCTGGCTTTCATTTAAGCTTGTAATGGTGCCCATTAGCTGAGTCTGATTCATGCATGTTATTGTATACATGAATGATTTTTGTTTTGTTTTTGATTGTTATTATTTTTATTTTTATGTATTTTGTGTGCATATCATGTCATATTTACTCTGTGTATATCTGGTATGGGAACAAAGCTTTATAACATGACGTGGAAGATAAAGTATGAGGCGGAACTAGCGTGTTGATATGTGGACTCGGAAGTATATAAGGTGAACGCAAAGCGGAGAAGGGGATGTTTTTTTTTTTTGGTTCCGCTCATGCCTCGCGAAAGGGGACTGGCGTTCACTTACGTGGAATACTTCGTCGAAAGTCGGAAGGATGGGCCCTGTTTCGGACTTTTGGACTGAGCACACATTATTTTCCACGAGTGAGCTGCTGTAACGTAGGAGGTGTGACAACTGAGTGGGGGATCCAAACGCAAGGCTTTATTTAGGAGCGTGGTCAAAACAGGCAGGGTCAACACCAGCAAACAACAATAGCAAAGGAGTAATCCACAAGGACCAGGTCCACGTGGAAGTGGAGAGACTGAGAACTGAGGCAGAGCAGGGCACCAAGGCAGAACCAGAGAAGCAGGAAGCCAGGGCACAGCAGGGAACCAGGGTGGAGCTGGCGAAGCAGGAAGCGCAGACGGAGCAGAAGCCCACCAGACCAGAGCAAAAGGCCAGCAGAGCATAGCTGAATACCACCACGGCGGAGCAGACGGAGCTTTGGCCCACCAGAACGTGTCGGCAGACCACCACGGCGGACCAGAGTGATCAGGAACCCATGGCAGGGACTGGGGCCTAGGGAAAACTGAGATACAAGAGACAGGCAGTGCATTTACGGCATCAAGGACCGGAACAAGAAATACAGTGGTCTTATAAAAAGTCTTTTTGGGCATGACTGACAGGGCTAAAAGTTCAGTGTTGGTCTCCTTAAGAGTGGCTGGACGGACAGACAGTTCAAAGTTAAGAGCATTGATTAGAGCTGGATGGACTGACACATCACAATCAGGCTCATTAGTTAAAACTAGACAGACAGATGGTTCAGCATTAGACTTACTGGCTGAGACTGGACAGGCAGAAGGTTCAAAATCAGGTTCGTTAATTGAGACCAGATAAGCAGACAATTCAAAACAGGATGTATTGGCAGAGATAGGGTGAGCAGACTGTTCAAAACCAAGAGTATTGACTGGAACTGAACTAACAAACAACTCATGAACTGATACTGGGCAGGCAGATAGTACTACATCAGAATTGTGAGTGGGATCTGAACACACAGGTGATTTAACATCAGGCTCATTAATTAACATTGGACAGATAGGTGGTTCAAAATCAGACTCATTGACAGAAACTGGATAGACAAGACTGTTCACTAGTGGTCTCTTTGGCAATGACAGAGTTAACAGAGCATACAGAAAGTTAATTTAGGTTTCCATGGCAGTGACAGCCAGGGATGAGAGTTCCTGAACAGCCCTTGTAGCCGCAGCAGAACAGTCAGAAAGTTCACAGACAGCCTCCTTGGCCAGTTCAGGATGAGACAATAGTTTGTAAACGGCCTCCATAGCCGTGACAGGACGGACAGAGAGTTCACAGACGACCTCCTTGGCATAGCCGTGACGGAACAGGCAGAGAGATTACAGACGGCCTCCATAGCCGTGACAGGACAGGCAAAGAGTTCACAGACGGCCTCCATAGCCGTGACACACAGGCAGAGAGATCACAGACAGCCTCCATAGCCGTGACGGAACAGGCAGAGAGATCACAGACGGCCTCCATAGTCGTGACAAGACAGCAGAGAGTTGATAAGTGGATACCACTGACATCTCTGGAGGTTCTGCAGAGGATGCCCCCACCTCTGGAGGTTTTACAGCAGTAGCAACAGAAGTTTCAACAAACACAGAGAGTTCCGAGATAGCGCTTGCGGTCGTGACAGAAGCATCAGGAAATAGGGAGAATTCATCAACATTCTCCTTGACAGGGTAGATACGGAGTTCAGTAATGGACTCTTCGACCATGACATGACAGGCTAAAAGTGCATTGCTGGGTGCCACCACCACGCAAGGAGCTGAAGCGAGTTCTGCCGCCTCGGGAGGTTCTGCAGCGGATGCCGCTACCTCTGGAAGTTCTGCAGCAGTAGCAATAGGAGCTACAGCAAACACAGGGAGTTCAGAGACGGCACTCGCGGCCGTAACAGAGAGAGTTCGATAATAGAGTCTGTGGTAGAAACAGAGGTGACAGGGAACAGGAGTGGACTCTGGGACAGATTCAAGGACTGGAGTGAACTTTGGGGCAGACTCGGGAACATAAGCCATCTCTGGGCTAAACTTGGGAACGGAAGCCTTCTCTGGGCTAGACTTGGGATGACGAGGCTCTGGTAGATCAGCTGAGACGTGACGAGACTCTGGAAGATCAGCGGAGACGTGACGATGCTCTGGAAGATCAGCTGTGACGTGACGAGTTTCTGGACGATCAGCTGTGACGTGACGCGACTCTGGAATGGTGACCATGAATGGGACGAGACGCAGGAATAGCAGCCATCTTAAAAAAAGTCTCTGGATTGGCAGCCATTTTGGGCAGAGACTCTGCTTCTCCCACAGTAAAAGGAGATCTACATAACAACAGTGCATATTCCATACTGTCCCTCAAACTACCGTTAAACTCCCCTCCAGGTAACAATGATTTAGTTGGTTCATTGAGTCCAAAATGGAATAAGTCCTTAAACAAAATATCATCGTAGAACTGCACACGGTACGAAAACTCACAGAACTGATGAACGTACTCCTCAATTGAAGAGTCTCCTTGCCGAAGTCTTAGTAGCTGGTCAACTGGGTCCATGGTTGCAACCAACAACAATAGCAGAGGCAAAGGCAAAGGAGTAATCCACAAGGCAGGCAAAGGTCAGGGCAGGCAGCAAACAGTCAAAAACCAGATAGACAGTCCAAGGTAAAACACAGGCAAGGAAAAAACAAGGAACTAGGAAAACATGGAGACTCTGAGAACGATACCGGCTAACAATCATCAGCGATGTGAGTGTGAGTAAATCAGGCCTTTGTAGGGTGAGATTGATGAGGTAATGAGACACAGGTGAATGCAATCAGTGATGAGTCCGGGCAAAGGATTATGGGGAATGTAGTGTGTGAGAATGTGACAGTCTGTGTGGTGTGAGTGTCTATATAACGGGAGGACGACCTCTGGTGGCAAGCGGACGGAAGTCCATGAACCGGACTCATGACAGCTGCGCTGTCTCAAAATGCCAGTGTGGTAAACAGCGGGAGTTTGAATGTGTGAACTGCTGTGTTCTGCTTATGCTTGCTATGAGTTCAAACGGCCGCAAAATGAACGCATTTTAAAGTGGACTAAATCGGAAGAGATTTTAAAAACGGACTTTGAGAAATGTTCTAATGAACTCTGTGGACTATTATGGAGTTGAATTTTTCTGCTGTTTATGTGATGTAACTTATGAGCAATGTAAAGATATGTTTGTGTGAAGGGAAAGGTGTTTGAAAGATGAGAAACGGGGTCAATACACGCACGTTGTTTAAGCAATTTATGAAGTATGATGTGTTCTTTGTTGCTTCTTTTTTTTTTTTTTGATCAAATGTTATTTGTAATCACAATCGGATCCAGCCTATGCCCTTGAAGCGTGCTGTGAAGTCCCTTATTGTAATTTTTGAAGAAGTATAAGTGGATTGTTACAGAGTGGTATTCTTGACCGTAGTTTTGTTTTGATCTCTCCGCTGCTTTTCCGCGTTGGTCACTTCTGAGCGGCGCATGTGCAAAGCTGACCTCATACGTCATTCCCCCGGAACTGCTTCCGTTTACAACAGTGAGCGCAAGCTAGATTCA
>NW_015654990.1:11681-13965 GCF_001515625.1 Sinocyclocheilus rhinocerous
CTGACTGGATTCGTCTGAAAGAAGAAAGTCATATACACCTAGGATGCCTCGGGGGTGAGTAAAACGCAGCCTAATTTAAATTTTTGGGTGAACTAACCCTTTAAATCTGTGGAATAAGTTGCCACTAGCTATTAGAACGGCACAGACTCTGGCTATTTTTAAATCCAAATTAAAAACTAATTTACTATGGCATTTTAAAATAGTTGTTGCTTTAGGATTGTATTATTTTTTTAACGCCATTTATTATTATCATGTTGATGTGTTATTTTCTATGTTTACCTTGTAAAGCACTTTGGGCAACTTAGTTGTACTTATATAGTGCTATATAAAGAAAGAAAGAAGAAAAAGATAAGCCTTATGAGGCAAGACCCAAACCTGAGCTACAGTCACAAAGAACTAGACAAAATTACTGGCTCCTTAAGCCACACACTCATCGCCACCCTCAAGCTGAGCAACAGGCACGCCGCCCATCTCCAGCAGGAGCTGACATGCGCACAACGACGCAGGTAGAACTGGAGGCTCAGGACCGACAAGAAGGGCCCGATAGGGTAGAACAAGGTGCCGAGGAAGAGATCACCAGGCTAAAAGAGACCCTAGCAGCTACTACTCAAGAAATGGAACAAGCCAAGACAGCCTACGCTGATCTCTCCAACAAACTACAGTATGCAGAACAGTTACTGGAAAAGGCAAAGACTGACTTCAGAAACAGGAACAGCAGAATTAAAGCCCTTGAGACTCACCTGGACGAGTTGAGAACTGAGATCAGCCGTCTAACGCGACAGTTGGACTACATCAAATAGATGTACACATAGAGCCTATGGCAAACTAAAGATGGCATCGTAAAAGAGTGCCAAATCCACAGCAGTTCTTGACTTCAGCACTCAAAGTCAGGGGTTGGCCCTAGAGGCCATCAAAACAGCGCCAATCCCCCACCTAAAGAGTGGAGAGCACTCTCATCCAAAAGAGAACGGGACTCCCATGCTGATGCCCGACCTAAACCGAGGAATAACCGCTGGGATGGACCGCGTGGACGACAACTACTGGGAGAAATCATGGGACCAATCAAGACCTCATGAGAGTCAATGGGAGAGATCATGGAAACAGCCACCCTCTTCGGGAAACTCGATTGAAAAGCTTGTGGGCATTCAATGGAACCTCCAAAGGGAAACGACAAACACATCCTGGAGCAACCAGCCCAAGGAATCGACGAAAGAATTCACAAAGGTTCCAAGCCGACCGAGCTCAAACTGAATTCACACAAGAACAAAATACATCACCGTGGAAAGACAGCGACCACCTGGCCCAACAAACCACAGAGGACAGCACTTCTTCACCTCACTCTCGGAGAACCGTAACCACCATAACTTCAGACGGACAAGAGATCCCATCTGAACAAACATCTGAAAACTTACTCAACACCTTATGCGTCAGATCACAGCAGCGTCCAACTAAACACCCGCTAATAAAACCACTCAAGTCCCCGAAAGTGCCGTCTTGGTCGTCTGCCACGCCTTCGAAGAACACCAGATCAGTCCTGACATCCTACCCATCTCATCCGAAACTCCAGTTCCTCGTCTCTTGGGTGATCTCATTGAGAAAGGAATAGCCAGAAAGTTTTACCTCTCCATCATCATCGAATGTCACGTCAAAGTCGAAGCCCTGGTGGACACGGGAGCTGACATCACACTAATGTCAACTGAACTCCTCGAGGAAGACCAAGAAAGAACAAAGAAGACTAACAGAACCCTCAGATTCCAAAGGTGCGAACTGAACCTCCAAGCATATTCCCACACGGGCCTACAACTGAAACATGTGCCGCGCGCATGTTTGATATATTTGCTTCCCGGCAAAGAAATAATAAAAAAAATAACAATAATAAAATCAAGAGCCAGATCACGTAAACTGTTAAGACTGGCTATTGTAATATCAGGGTCAGGTAAGATTACTCACGTTCATTTCTGCACTCAATTACATAATGTTTTAATTACAGATGTACCTTTATGAAAATTAAACATGGGTTTATTACAAATAAATAAAAAAAATAGTTAAAGTAACCACACATTAACATGGTTTTGCTATACTAGCCATTTAGCTTCACCATGGTATTTGTGTGATAATACTAATGTTAATCAATCCGAATGACTATAAGCAATGCATGCTGTGACGAGTCGGCTGCCTCCCCCTAATTATCAGCATCACCCCGGATAGCCAGGGTGTGATGGGGCACAGCTGAACCGAATGGAGCCTCATCACCGCCACTGTTTAAATGCCGAGAATGCCGAGC
>NW_015654990.1:18694-21307 GCF_001515625.1 Sinocyclocheilus rhinocerous
AATAAAAGCCTCTCCGAGGCCTGACGCCACACCCACTGTGTCTGTCGTTTGGTCGTCCTGCCACATTGGTGGAGAATGCAGGCAAGGCGGAGCCTAGACAGCACAGTTGGGGAACACCTGATGACGTCATCCCCTCTCGCTCGCAAAAGCTAGTGAAGACCCGGACTGGGACGGAGGAACGACGGAGACGGCCTCCCAGCCACAAAAGGGGTAAGTGACGTTTCTTCTATTGTGCTAAACTCAAACGTAGTTTAGAAAACTAGTCCCGTCTGAATAGGGCTTTTGTCTTCCTAACCAAAATCGCATGAACTCATGTAGATGATTTTTGAAAGACCATCATTTAGAGTATTGCCATTAGGGCAACTATATTCACGAATAATGTGTTTTATGCCTTTTTTATGCTTGACGTGTTTAATGTAATTGGTGGAGTTTAATCTGTTTTATAACCCTTTTTAGTAGATAAAGTTATTAAATGTACCATGCGTATGTAAGATATTTAAAGTTTGGTCTTGAAGGAATGGTCGTGATATTTGCAGAGCATTGATGTGAATGAAAAGTTGGTGTTATATACACTACTCGCATTACAACACTTTATTGAAGTTATTAACCAAACTTGCACAGTTGTGTTCCCCACGTGTTAAGAGCATGATGTTTATTTTTGCACAAAGAATAGTAATACGGGGTGTGGCCCCGCCCTGCAGCAACATCTGATTGGAATAGGAACCTCATGGGATGGATTGAATCTTTGTGTTTAAAACCCATGGTTCAGAACAATTCATTGCTTGAAACGCTGGAACTGCTTGAACCACGTGAGCAGCCTAAAACACCCGTTCGCCTGGGCTCACTCCAACGCTCGACCAGCATTCTTGCCATCCAGAACTCCGAATGCTCCGTTGCAACTTTGTGGCTGTCGAAATCTTCAAAGTCTTTGCTCCTCACAAACTCAGACTCTCAGAAGAACTTCTAACGCATCACCTTGCGTAACTAAGGCAAGCGACATCAGAAGATTAACCCAGCTGCTACAACCATCCATTCACCATCGAGTGTCTCCCAAAGACGTCATCCAAGGACCGATCTCAACCAACCAGAAGCGCCGTGATTCCCTTGACCAAGCCATCGAGGAAAACCCTGCTTTCAGCACGAATCTTCTTCTGCTGATCTGAAACTGGTGCTTAAGCTGTAGTAGTGTAGTTTCATGTAGAGAATAGCTCAAAAAATTATTGTTTCATTGCAAAGAAAGGTGTCTCGTGTGTTCTGCTCATCAGTTACTGTGCCCTTGATCTCGTTTACCAAGCTCACAGTTAATAAAATATCACTTTTGTATTATTACCGTATGACCGCGGGAATAATATAAACATCAGAATTGGTAAGATATACTAATTTTAACTCTTCGCTGGACGAATAGTTGATAAAGTGTAAACTATTAATTCTGAATCAATTTTTTTATCAAGTTGATTCCAAATCTTTGCATTCGATTCCCATTGAACTTGACCTGATTCCTTACACTGAAACCTAAAATAAACATTATGTGGTTTAAAACACTGCGATTATGTGACAAGTGCAGAGTGCTTCTCAGCGCCAGCCAAAGCACGAAAGCAGTCTGAATTTGGCAGTTATGTGACGTCACCGAACATTCTAAATCCCATATGTGGCACCGTACCGCTCAAAGGGTTAAAGTCTGTGTAAAGAAAATTCAGAGAATTGTTTCTAAACACATTAGAAATGTATTGCTGAAACACGCTACAAAGACTGTGAACTATGTAGTAGTGAAGTGTGGATTTAGACCATTAACCAGTTTTTTACCATTTTTGTGTTGAGGATTTTGTGGGCGGGGCTGAAATCATGTCTCGATGACGCACTGGAGCCACTGAACACTGCCCCTCCCCTAACATGATAATAACTAAAGCGCATTAGCATCAGTGTTTAGTCCACTTAATCGTGAGTTACTGTCATTACCGTTAGTTACTAAAGCCTACAGTTTGCTAGCTAGTTATGCCTTCGTCACGTAAATGCATATTACCTGTTTGCGATCATTTACAAAAGGGCTCGGTCTCCTTATTTAAATTTGACAGTTGAGAGAGACAGCAGCTTTTTACCCGGTTTCAGCGCAGACAATGGACACCCCCCCCCCAGCATTTGAGAGCAGAGAATAATCAAGACTTTGTAAAAGAGCATAATAGGACCCCTTTAAAAATTGCACAAGGTTCAATTTCTTCCTATCGCTGAGGGATAAAAACCAGTCTTTTGATTACGACTTTTTCTTTTGTGAGAACTCTGGTGAGTTTTGCTTGTTTATGCATTACTTTAAATTAATAGACATTCATCTTTCTCTATATGTGTTATAAAAACCAATCAGAGTTATATATGATGCTAAGAATGTGTTTTAGTATGTTTAAAGGGGTCATATGATGCTGCTAAAAAGAACATTATTTTGTGTATTTGGTGTAATGAAATGTGTTTATGCAGTTTAAAGTAAAAAAAACATTATTTTCCACATACTGTACATTATTGTTTCTCCTCTATGCCCCGCCTTTTTGAAACGCGTCGATTTTTACAAAACTAATCGGTCTGAAAAGCGAGGTGTGCTCTGATTAGCCAGCTATCCAGTGCGTT
>NW_015654990.1:21346-21465 GCF_001515625.1 Sinocyclocheilus rhinocerous
TGCATCCAGTGGGGACATAATTACTGATTATAATGACTTATACTGTCTTTTTTACAGGTTGCGTTGCATTGCAAGCGCGCCGCGTAAACATAAAACTCTGTCTGCATTTGTGATCAGAG
>NW_015654991.1:0-186 GCF_001515625.1 Sinocyclocheilus rhinocerous
ATTTGGTGTATTTGGTGTAATGAAATGTGTTTATGCAGTTTAAGGAGCTAAAAACACTTATACTTACACATACTTACAGTATGTGAGTCAGAACAGCCAGCATTGTAGTCTACTCTCCCAGGATCAGGAAACAGTGCTCCATAAAATGTGCTGCACACATCTGAATATTTGGGTTGAACTGTTCTG
>NW_015654991.1:453-717 GCF_001515625.1 Sinocyclocheilus rhinocerous
GCTTGAGAACGGCGCGGCCGGCGGATTCGACGAAGGAGCATCCGGCGGGCTTGCGGCGACCACATGTGACGACCCCGGGCTGGACTCCGCTTCGTCCACGGTGAAAGCCGATCCGGCAATCCACAGCGAAGTTGATGTATTCCCTCAGCGACTCAGCTCTAGGCATGACGGATATCATAGCGGATATCGTCCTCTTTTGGAAGACCAAACAAAGTAGTTTCGCTTTCACAACTAAACACACAGCGTCTTTTACGACATGGATGG
>NW_015654991.1:727-1066 GCF_001515625.1 Sinocyclocheilus rhinocerous
GCTTTCACAATGAAACACAGCGCCTTCACGACATGGCGGCGGCGGCGGCGGCGGCGGCAACAATACTACAGCGAGAATGAATAAAAGTCCTTCTTTCTTTGCGTGAACATTTGGGCGGCATTATGCTAATATTTCCACATAGTGACGTAGATATGTGGGGGCGTGTAAGGAACAATTGAAATAGCATCATATGACCCCTTTAAATGACATGGAAATGTATGTAAAACTACAAAAATAATGTTGATAATAAATCATGAGATCAGCACCAGATGCTGCAAATGGCACGATTGCTCTCACTGTTAAAAACGCTCAAATGACTGCAGCAACGGCTGCCAAACA
>NW_015654992.1:0-2248 GCF_001515625.1 Sinocyclocheilus rhinocerous
TCACTCAAAATTGTGCATGTCAGAATTTTTAATAGATTCACTTTTAGACTTTAGCAAGAAACTTAATGCATAAAATGCTAACATTTTTTTAACATAATTTAAATTTCATTTAATGCATAATTTTATTTACATCATAAAAAAAATCATGATTTAATTTCACTGAAATCATAATTTAAAAACTAATATAATTTCTTATTTAATTTACATAATTAAAAAATACTGTATAATTTGTCAATTAAATTCATGTAATGCATAATTTAATTTATATTATTTATAAAAAATAAAAAATAATATAATTTATGATTTAAGTTCAATAAATGTATCATTAAATTTACACAATTTAAAAGCAAAACTAATATAATTTATAATTTCATTTTATTTTATTGAATATAAAAAAAAAACTAATATATTTTTACATTTAATTTAATCCATAATTCAATTTACATAATTAAACTAATTCATAACTTAGTTTACATAAAACTAAGATGAAAACTGAAAATATAAAAAAAATAATAACCAATTCAAAATCTGAATTAATATTATAATAGTATAAAAATAATACTAAAATTAAAAAAATCTAGATGCATTTTCTATGCAAATGTAGGGCTAGGTATCGAGTTCGATACTTTTTTGGTACCGATCAAATTGCCTCGATACAATCGAGTATCTTAAAATGTCTTGTCAGTACCTAAGGGGTTAATCTCATCAACGTCAGTGAGTCAATAAGCATGCAGCATGCTTGATTTACTTAAATCAAGTACTGGTGATTGGCTCTGGTGAGGCATCAAGGAAAAACACTAGTTTACGCTGGTTACACCCAGAGACTTGGCTCACATGTGAGGCTGTAGTGTGTAAGCGTCTCAACCCCCATAGAAGTAAGGCTACATTTACACTAGTGAATATTCGTTTTAAATTGGCATTTTAAAATTAAAACAATCCTCGTTCATACTGGCGTTTCCACTGCATTTCAGAAAAGTTCTCCATCCACACTACACGACCGAAAATGCAAGTTAACATGAGGTGCTAGTTCAAATTTAAAAAAATGCTTCTGCAAAAAAAGTTTCATCTGCAGATATGGTCTTGTTTAGGGATCTGTGCCTTTGTGCATACGGACATCTGACTGCTAAGTAGGGATATGCCGGTATCAAATTTTCATGTTGTGATTAATTGCTAATGCTTTTATTACGGTATACGGTATTATCATCACGATATTGAAATTAAGTAAAACAAAAGTGCTGTCATAATACAGTATAACAGGTTTAATAACTTTTTTCTTATAACAAAAATAACTGAACATTTAAATGCAATAAAGCAATACAGAAAAATGTATAAAGTTAAAAGTTTTACACAGATTAAAGTGCAAAAGAACTATAAAGACCAATCGGTATCCCTTTAGAATAAGACCTCATTAGTTAACCTTAGTTAATACATTAACATTCACAATGAGCAATAGCTACATTTACTACAGAAGTTATTAATCTTTGTTTAAAAAAACACAAGTCTTAGTTCATGTTAGCTCATTAAACAACACAGCTGCAACTCTCAATTTTAACATCCTGTTATTAAATATTGGAATACCTAAGATTAATGAAAGTTCAGAAGAATTTTTCATTGGCAGTTTATGTTAACTAATGAATTAACTAATGTTAACTAATGAAGCCCTAATGTAAAGTGTGACCGAACAATAAAGAATCAAAACACTTTCAAACAATAGCTAGGGCATGTTGTAGTCCAGATTAAAATGTAAAAAAAAGTTTGAAAATAAATAGCCTATTAAGTCTAAATATTTAAGTATTTGGCGCTGTGATGAACATCATAGCAAATACACAAATCTGAATGGCTGTTTAAATCATTTAAACACCTTTCAGAAACAGAAAGTAGTGCAGCTGCTTTGTTTACAGGGTTTCCGGGGTAACGGCTGCATTTAAATGAATTATTATTATTATTATTTCTGCAGTTTAGCGCCATCTGCTGTCAGAGAGTGAAAGTGCGCTTTCATCCAGAGCGTCTCTCACATGTTCCGCCATGTGCTTCTCGTCCGCGCTTGTTTACATCAGAGTGCGCACGCGTCTTTCACGCAGCATACAGCGGTGTTGTGCATTTTGACCAGTTGATGGGAAAAGTATTCTTAAAATGCATTCAAAATTCGGAATAATTTGTAATATATAATTATTCACGGTATTTAGAAGTGCCCACGATAACAATATCGTGCATATTCATTACCATGATATATCGCATTACCGAATAC
>NW_015654992.1:3148-9033 GCF_001515625.1 Sinocyclocheilus rhinocerous
GTTTTTTAAGGTATCTAATATTTTGATATTTAATTTCCATGATCTAAATATTCTTAAAAATTAAAAGTTTGATGTCATTTGGAAGTGTGTAGGCCTTCTTGCATTATTATGCTGTTACATTATGATTATATATTCAGTGGCATAAAATGGTCTTTAAAATGGCAATATCGCTTATCGCAATTATTTCTGGGGCAATATATCGCACAACAAAAAGTTGTTATCGTGACAGGCCTACCTGTAGAGTTGACAGTCACTTCTCCCATCTCCATTGTCTTCTCCTGAATGCGGTTCCAGATTCCCTGCTCTCTCGTCCACAATCTGGCCGTACACACATACATGCCCTGATCGGCCGGCGTCGCTCCGGAGAGCACGAGACTGTGCGAGACGCCGTTTCCCATTTCTAGACGCATCCCACCATCTGTGTAGCGCAGCATGTAATCATCGCCAACCGTCACACCCAAATCTGGACCAAAGGTCAGCAGGTCCACTAGTAGAGATGAGCCTTTCTTAAATGACCACGTAAGAGACAGGTAAATTCCTTCGCTGAAGTTGCGGGAGACGTTGCACTGGAGTCTGATAGATCCACCCTCACGAACCACAGGGTCTGGGGCATCGGGAGCCACAATCAGACTGCTGGGAACAACTGAAATAGAAAAGAAAACGTTTAGAGAAGAGATACAAGCACAAACACACCAATAAACTGATATATCAGCCAGGCTGATTAATTGTTCACTGGAAATTTGTATAGAATCCAAAATCGCCCAAAAGCCAATACATAAACTGTACATTTTTTTTAGGTTCAGAAGGACAGCATTTATTTGAAATAGAAATCTTTTGTAACATTATAAATGTCTTTATTGTCACTTTTGATTATGTATCCTTGATGAATACAAGTACAATTTCTTTTAAGTATTATTTGTCAGTCTGCTCTCTAGATATTAGTATCAGACAATGCAAAACCTATTTTAAATTAGATCACTACTTATATATTAGTATTTCAATACAAGCCAATTTATCATTTTTGTTTCTTTAGCTGTAAAATTTAGGAAAGTTCTACTAAACATGACATTTGCATTTTCAGTACACACATTTGTTCCTTGTATATTTAACAGAGGATTAGACACTTCACTTTATTTTACTGCTGCACTTTACTTCATTACTTTCCTCTCGTTAATTTTTACATGAAACTAAGTTTCAAAACATTATAAGCTATTAAAGTTTTACATGCAAAAAATGCAGTCCAGTTCAATTCCAATTCAAATGCAACCAATAATTATTACTAAATGACACAGACATGAAGAATAAAAAATGGCATGTGGGGAAACTGTGTTTGCTTTAACACACCTTACTGTCAATAAATTACTGTAATAATACGGCAGGAAATGCCATTGTACACCGTCATCCAACCATTGAACTTAGATTATAGACGCACATAAAAATGAAACAAAACACAGAACATTACTAAAAAGATACAATGTTAGTCTAAGAATAAAAGCCGACATCGTGTCTACCAGGTCTAATCACAAGGACGTCATGCACCAGTCACGGAACCAGATCGACGAGTTTAACCATCAGAGGTGAACTCATGTGGAAACAGATGCAGTCAAAGAAGTTACCTCTCTAAATACAATCAAAAGTCCTTACTTGCTCTGTCACAATCAACTATTAACTGCAGAACCAAAGGAAAGAGACTGATGTGCAAAAGAACCAACACAAAAACACTATAATCTATAATTATAATAGAATCTATAATTCTGATTGTATATATCTAGTTTACTTGTTTAGTAAATGGACTAAACTCACTAGTCTCATGTTAACATGTCTAAAGACTTGAGGCAACAATTTCAAAACAGTGTGTATTTTTCTCTTATCCCATCATCTTCCACTGTTGCATGGATGGATGGATGGATAGACAGATAGATAGATGGATAGATGGACAATTAAATAGACGGTTAAATGGATGGATGGATGGATGGAAAGACAGACAGACAGACAGATAGACAGACAGATAGATAGATAGATAGACAGATGGACCTATCTATCTATATAACTGTCTGTCTCTCTACGTTTAAACTGTACATTTGCAATAATCACACATTTAGTTTTAAACTTTGAATAAATACATTAATTTAAATAAATAAATATGATTTGAGTCACAATTATTTTCTGTGCCAATCAACATCATTCAGAACAGTAACCGCTGAGATTATCACCGATCTGATCTTGACTGATCTGCGGTTCTTGTACACGAGCGCTCTGCTGGATCTGATGGAGTCGCCAGAACTCTCCACCTGCTACAGTTAGCGTGTTACTCCACGAACAAGCAGACAGGAGGGAACGCAGCACCTGACAGCAGGTAGTTAGTGTGAATGCTAGTGTTCATCAGCTTGTGTGCCACGCAGGAACGCTGCTTATCTACAGCACATCACTGTGAAAACGGAAATGTGAAGACAAACCCAACAGACCTCAGAAATGTTGTAACAAGCTGTGTTACATGCAGTCAACATCATTAGACAGGCTTTTTGTATGCAATCTTTAAATATTTTCAATACTGATTACCCTCAGAGTGAAGAGCTACTGAACATGACAACTTCTGTTCCAACCAGATTTTATGTTCAGTAAGGCGCCAATATTATTTCTCAGTTGTTACTTAAATGTATTCTTCATTTTAGCTTTAGTTACACTCCGGTCAAAAGTTTGTAATAATTAAGACATTTTTTATGTATTTTAAATAAGTTTGCATCTGTTTTTAACAGTGTTTCAGCTGTTTCCAACATTGCTAATAATCATAAATGTTTCTTGAGCAGCAAATCAGTATTATTAGAATGATTTCTGAAGGATCATGTGACACTGAAGACACTGGAGTAATGATGCTGAAAATTCAGATTTGCATCACAGCAATAAATTACATTTGACAATATATTCACATAGAAACAGTTATTTTAAATTGTAATAATATTTCATAATGTTTGATCAAATAAATGCAGCCTTGGTGAGCATAAGGGTCTTCTTTCAAAAACATTAAATAATCCTAACTATTGCAAACTTTTGACCAGTAATATCAATTTTGTCTAAAATTTCTGAAATATGAGATAAACGTAAATAAATAAGTGAGTCTTATAGTAAAAGTTTAGAGCTATACAATTAATGTGAATAGCAGATAATTTGATCTTGGGAGTATTTCATAAGAAACATTCAAGTTCGTATTAAGATCTATGACTTCTGAAAAACATCTGAGAGCCAGCAAAAAAATTCTACATTGACATTTAATCACACTTCTGTCAGGAGAAACAATTGAGATATTTTACATGTCCTGTGGGTTCATACACAAATCTGCAGTGATTACTCTAATTTTCAACATGATCAGTCAGTGCTCATGAACTAATGATAATGACAATATCATTAACCTAGTGAATTTTGCATAATGAACACTGCTGGTGTTCAGAGTTTAGGCTTGCTAGTTCACAGTCAAAAAGAATGAACAGTTTCCACTGCAAAAGTGCTTCAAACACATAATTCATAAGCCATCAGTAATTAATGCATTGCACTGCATGCCCAACTCTTATTAATAATGATTTTTTTAAATGTGTGTTTGTATTTAATACAATTTTCCAGAGCTTCATTTTTGAAGGGCAATTTTACACTGCAAAAAGTTGTTTTCTTAATGTTTTTGTCTCGCTTTCTGGTATGAATAGCTTAACACTTTTAAATCAAGATATATTTACTTGAGACGCAAAATGGCTCGTCTTGTTTATTGAAAAATGTATTAAAACTAAATGAGATTATGCTTAAAACAAGAAAAATATCCACCAATGAGGTCAGAAAAATAATCTTGTTTTCCCTTTAAATAGGGGTTTAAGCACATAGCGCTGAAACCCTAATGTAATTGTTAAAATGGCAAAGATCAGCAATCTCCACCTAAATCTGATTGGTCAGACCAAACCGTAAGTCGTAGAGACTTGAAATTTGGAGGGATGGTAGTACTCACACCGTCTACAACGTCATCAAGGCTCGCCCTAATTGGCCTGATGGGGGCGCTACAGTACAAGTACAAAATCGCTTATAACTCCTAAACCATTAGTCGCATGCTCACGTGCCGTTTATCCTTGGAATCCTTGGTTGGTTCACGACGGACAAAACACATGATTTGATTGTCACTGCAAAATTTTCAGGTATTTTGGATTTTTCGATAAGCATACTTTTGCGAATTAGTCCTAGGTTTTTCACCTGATAGGAACCAAACCAGTGCAGAAAGATTCTCTGGAGAGTTAATACCAATAATTATCAAAAATGTTGAACATTCGACTCACCATCTCGACAGGATGCCAAAACGTTGTAAGGGGCGGAGCCGCTTTTTCTAACTCTTGACTCTACTATAACTCTTGAATGGAAAGAGATATTTTTGCCAAACTCAGAACACCTATGTAAAAGCTCATTCTGAGGTTACAGTAAAAATAAACACGAAGGTTGGCCACTTGGTGGCACTATAACAGGGGAAAAAAGACATAAAAACGGCTATAAGTATATGCACCCGTTAGTCCGGTCAACTTGAAAATTGGTTTGCCGTGTCTTTATCTAAAGTGCCACAAGCGTCTATGAGGACATTCGCATATCTCAAAAAACATGGCTGCCATCAGCCAATGAAATTTGAATTCTTAATGAGTTTTAATATAATAGTTTTACCTTTCACGTCTATGTGTGTGTCTCTGTTAGAGTATTCATGGATGTGTTTTAGTGTCAGCCATACATTTCGGGTTGGCCTAGACTCTAAAAGCATAGAACCTTAAAGGCCTTAAAGCATTTGAACCCCGGTAATTGCTGCTTGCAGCTATATTTAAGATTATTTTTCTTGCCCCACTGACAGATATTTTTTACTTGTTTTATAAATCCACTCACTTAATTTTGATGATTTTTTTTTTTTAAAACAAGGTTTAAATTTTAAATAATTTTCTCAAGTAAATATAACTTGATTTAAGCATTTTTAGATAGTTCAAAATGTTTGGAATATTTTTTTAATTAAAAAAATAAACATTAACTGAAAAAATGAAAAACAAAAAATAAAAACAATATAGACATATTTAAATACAAAGACTACTAAAAGTGATAAAAACAACAAAATGACTAAAATTGTAAATAATAATAAAAAATATAAAATAAGGAAATAAAATATAATAATAATTTATATAATAAATATAAAAATATTAATAAAAACTATAATAGCTTATCAGTGATACTGAGGGTACGTTTACATGACAATGGTGTACTGAAAACAGAAAAAAAAATTCTTTGCGTTTTTGAAAAATCTCACATACAGGTGGGCAACACTGTCAAAATGATCCTCATTTACACAGATCCGTGAAAACGACTAAAAACACTGTATTATGGTTGCCAGGCCAGTAGTTGGCAATGTCACTATGTAAAGAAACACTAGGCCAACATGTAATACCCATATGCATGATGTCACCATTTTTACAAATTTGCATTTTACTAGTTCACACAGAGACAATAAAACGTATCAGTTTTTAGTTTTAAATGCCCCGAAATAACACTGTTTGCAGTCTAGTCTTTCTGTCTCAAATTTGGATTCATTACCTTGAAAAACGTCTCGGTTACGTATGTAACCCTCGTTCCCTGAAGGAGGGAACGGAGACGTCACGTCGGTGACTGACGAATTGGAATTTCGCTTAGAGAGACCAATCCACTTCGAGTGTAAACTAAACGAGCCAATGCACACTGGCATGCGATGATAGCATCCAGTTGCCGCTGATCACAGCGTGAGCATAAAAAGGCAGCCGGTGCAACGCATACCAGGTTTTCGCTGAGGAGCCGAGCCGGTGACCCGGCCACTCAGCGATGGTACAGCAGCCGTGGCGACGGGACGTGAC
>NW_015654992.1:9174-14973 GCF_001515625.1 Sinocyclocheilus rhinocerous
GGATCACCAAAGCGCCATGGATGCTGCCCCTTCCAGTGTCCTGTGCGAGCCGCCTGCGCCCCTTTGTGGTGTAGGCCGGGGCTCGCAACAAGAAGACCAGTCACTGTTGTCATAGCACTATCCACTCAGTGAGATTGGATAACACTGAGAAAACGTACCCGTTCCACTTGGAACAGGAACAGGAAGCCCCATCCTTCCCGAAGGAGGTTTCGGAAGCACTTATACATACATACACACATATGACATCCGTTTAGGTGCATATGGAAGATTAGAGGTGATTGTAACTAGGGATGCACCGATACCGATACTGGTACTTTACACATATGGGAACCGCTTAGGTCTCTACATATGGAACCCAGCCCTCTACCGGTTCTCAAGGATTCAGCAAGAGAGGGCCTGGCGCCGGACGTTCCGCCATGTCTGGCTGCCAAGGGGATGGAGGAGCTCGACAGGGCCTACAGTACGGACACTCTGGAGCAGTTTTAGCAAGCCGACACTAAACCGGGGCCTCTCAGCGCCTCTACCCGTTTGATGTGAGAACACAGGAGCATACCGGCTCCACACTAAGGCTATAGAATCTAGCGAACGTGTTAGGGGTCGCCCAGCCCGCAGCTCTACAAAAAACGTACCCGTTCCACTTGGAACAGGAACAGGAAGCCCCATCCTTCCCGAAGGAGGTTTCGGAAGCACTTATACATACATACACACATATGACATCCGTTTAGGTGCATATGGAAGATTAGAGGTGATTGTAACTAGGGATGCACCGATACCGATACTGGTACTTTACACATATGGGAACCGCTTAGGTCTCTACATATGGAACCCAGCCCTCTACCGGTTCTCAAGGATTCAGTGCCTGATAAGCCAGGGTGATGGCATCCACAATCCAGTGGGCCATTCTCTGCTTAGACACGACATTCCCCTTCTGCCAGCCTCCATAACAGACAAAGAGCTGGTTTGAGGTCCTAAAGCTTTGTGTCCAGTCTACGTAGCATCTCAAGGCTCGGACGGGACAGAGCAAAGCTAGGGCTGGGTCTGCGATGGAGGCCAGTGCAAGCAGGAGCAGAGTTTTCATTGAAAGAAACTTTAGTTCGACTGACTGCAAAGGCTCAAATGGGCCCTGCTGTAGTGCTTTGCTTGGATGCTGCGCGGGAGCAGAGGCGGACACAGGGGGCCGCCCTTGGCGACAAGCAGGCTGGGGCGCTGCGGCCGGCGGACAGGTGGAGGCAGCAGCTGCCCGTCGGGGCAGGGTGTGACGACCCGCTTCAGTCTGCTTCTGTGCAGCCGAGAGCTGCTGGGCCAAGCTCTCGGGAGGCAGCTTCTCCACAGGCCATATAAGCATTGCCGGACAGGCAAGACGTGTACCTACAGACCCGGGAGGGGAGGCACAGTTCACCCTGCCGGGTGGAGGCTGTATTAGGACACAATTGCATCGCAACCGACCGCTCCACCGGGGGGACCCTTGTATACCCCCTAGCTGCACCACCATCGAGGGTGGTGAGGAAGGGGGGAGCAGCAGGGCGGTTTCCGGCAGTAAAAGGTGCCGTACATGACCTGGTGAGCTCCTCATGCACCTCCGGGAAGAAGGGCACTGAGGCGGGGTGCTGAGAACCAGCGCGAGCCACCCCGAGAAACCAATCGTCCAACCTCGAGGGCCCGGGACGCGGTGGAGGTTTCCACTCGAGCGCTTATTGTACTCTTTTAGACAAATTGACTCTTTTAGGGAAATGCTCTTTTACGTGCTGAGACGCACAGGGGAAACGGCCGTTTGCAGCACGACAGGGGGTAGTGCAGTCTGAAGTGCGCAACCTACTCAACACAAGAACGACCACCGCTGAAGCGCTGTCCACCAACACAAAAAGCTCCAGAGAGCGTGCTAGACTCGTCACACACGAAGCAGTTTGGTAGGAGCAGAACGATGTTGTCGCTCGGCTCCGAAGCGAAAAGCTGGTATGCGTTGCACCGGCTGCCTTTTTATGCTCACGCTGTGATCAGCGGCAGCCGGGGACAATCATCGCATGCCAATGTGCATTGGCTCGTTTAGTATACACTCGAAGTGACACTTGTAATGGATTGGTCTCTCTAAGCGAGATCCCAATTCATCAGTCACCGACGTGACTCGGAGTGACCGACTGAATGGGAACAATACATAGTTGCATTAGTTTGTATTAAACCTCATTTTCTGCACATTCATTATGCATTTGTTTTATTTATTTGTTCGCAAATGTTTTACACCAGGTGACTTTTTACCATTTAAAACACCACATACTGACCTTGCAGCTGGACATCTGCTTCATAGTTTCCACTAATGAACGAGTCTGTGCTCGGAGTACTGCAGCGGTAGATGGCGCTGTCACTAACTCGAGCCTCCTGAATTCTCAGTTCAACGGCGTTGTCTGCTAGTCGTGACACACTAATGTAATCGCTCTGGATGCGGTCCTGAAGAGAGCGGTCTGTGAAACGATCATCAAACGTCGAGATCACATTTAAGGTTTCTGTCCCTCGTGTTACGGTCCATTCAAAGTTCTGCTCCCTCGGGCCCTCATACTCCGATACATCACAGCGAATGGACAGCGGCTGGCCCTCGACCCGGAGCAGGGGGCCCCCGGACACCGTCACCGACCTGCAGTGGCATAAACCTTCAAAACACAAACACAACACTGCTTTATTGATTGCTCTTATTTCATAGTTGCTTTCAATGACATCAACATGAAATGGTGTTGGCAAACCATATAATGTCTGGATTTCCATATGAAACAGGACAATTAACTCTTATATTTTGGTTTATTATGATTTTATACACACTATAAAAAATGGTAACCTGCAATTGTTACCTTAAAGAGCTTTTTCTACCCGATTTAACCCATAAAAACTTTTGTTGGTATAAATGAATGTATTTAGGTGATTTAGCTATATTAATAATTTCGACATGAATAAAACCAGTTCATTTAAATCAGAGGTGCCCAAACTTTTTAATACGAAGGGCAAGAAATAGACTTAATTGAGGGCTTTGGTGTGCCCAAAGTACATTTTCAATTAATGTATTAAATTAATTAATAACATTAATTAAAATTAATGGTAAATTAACTTAATTTACATTCATTTAAATTAATTTTAAATTAATGTATTAAAATGTATACAATTTTAAAATAATTAAACAAATTTAAATAATTTTTAGTTATTATTTTTATAACAAATTCACTAATATTGTTTTTTAGATTTCAATACAAAAAAAAAAAAATATATATATATATATATATATATGTATATATATACATTTACAGACTGTGAACCCTACAACTTACTGCCGCCTGAATGCTGCTGTGCCAATTCTTCGATTGTATTTCGAAGATGGATAATATATATATATATATAATATAATTATATAAATATATATATTATAAAAAATGGCCCTGGTTTGGGCTTCTCTGAATCAGATGTTACCAGTGCATTTAAAATTGTCTGGATGGTGAAAAGTGAGGAAGCACCACTAATTATGTGACATGTGATGTGACATATAACTTAACCACAACATCTGAATATTTAACCTGATTCCTGAATTTCATAAGCACACAAGTGCTGTTTGGTGTATGCCACTTTACAATGGGATTATGAGGATTATCTTCAAAGCACACATGCACTTTCATACAAAAAAAGACCACAAATGCAAATGAAGCACCGTGCTAATGATAACCCTGTCACTCTCACCCCACTAGACCTGCAAATGACACTAAATGAAAAAAGACTATCTTAAAATATTCCTTTCTTACAGGAGAGCTCCTGTAACACAGACTGACACGCTTTCAGCTGTAGGCACCTACTGAGCAACTTTAAAACTGGGGAAGACACAGGAGAAATGTGTGCTTTAAAGCATTGTTATTTTCACCATAAACTTATTTATTCTCTTTTGCACTATATTTAAAATAAATCAAGTCTATTGGGAATCTTGTCAGCATTAAAAAATCACAAATTCTTCTTCTTTTTTTTTAGCTTTGAAGTCAATACAGGAGTGTTTAACAGACCGGTCTATGTGATAAATTAATACAGAATAGCAAGAAAAGAGAGGAAATGTGATATATTCTGGTCTGTTTTGAAGTTTGTTTACATTGCACAGGTGCACACATGAGAATATACATATGCAAATACATGCATGCATAAAACTCAAATATGTCAGCATATGTCACTGTATGAAATCATGAATTAAAAAACCTTACATACATTTTTAATTTAGACACTATACATTTTGACCATGTAAATCTGAAACTTTTAATCAAGACAAGATTTCTATAATAATTTAGAGGTTTATTTAGGTCTCATGTAATATGCAAAGCAGAAAGTTTATGCCAGGTTTCTGTAAAAATTGTTCCTCAAGGGTTGCAGTATTTAGGTTCAAAAAACGATATCAAAAACCAATTTGCTCTTTGAAGGTTAAAAGTTCTTGGAGTTTCTTTACAGGTTCTTCAGATCTCTGATCAGTGTTTTGGTTTCTGGCTTCTTTAAAGCACCAGTACATTGATGGTTTTCAGAAGTCGTAAATAAAATGTTATTTGAGGAACTGACAAAGGCTGTGAAACCCGTTTTGATTCAAATTACAATTATTATATTTAAGAGTATAAGTTTGCATGCCATTCCATGTCATATCCTAAGTGCAGGGTTATTATAGTTAACTAAAACTAAAATTAAAACTAAAACCATAAAAAAACCATTTCTGTTCATTGAAATAAATAAACTTAAAAACAAAATCTTAAAAAAAAACTTTTATTTCCAATAGTTGCCAAGGCATCAGTTCTCATTTTATAGATATCTCATTTAGTATACCTTTTGAGGTATTTACTGTAAATTTTGACAATGCAAATAAAAAAAAAATAGTCAGACATCAAGGCAGAATAATTCTATAATGATTATAGTTAGAGTTAATTTAATATGGAAATCTAAACTATAGGCTACTTCAATATGCATATACTATACATCCCTTGAGGAATTTAGTGTCAATTTTGACCGTGCAAATCTAATAATATAAAAAAATAATGGCAGAACAATTCTATAATGATTCAGAGACGTAGTTAGATCTAATTTATTATGCAAATCTATACTATACATCAATATGCATTTACTTCCTTTGAGGTATTTACTGTAAATATCATGCAAATCTATGCACATTTTAGGTAACCTAGCAAAACACTCTCATGTTTCTGACAGGAACACTGTTACTTGTCAAATACAACAGACGCACGCCGTACGCGGAGGGTTTGTCATTTCTTTGCTACAATTGCAGTTAAGATGTGTTACCGCAGGAAACTCACCGACAGCGGCGCACAGCAGGATCAGCGCTCGAGTCTTTCCCATGTCGCTGGAGACGCGCGGTCGGTCCACCGCGTTATTCCTGATATGAGCCGAAGACAGACTGCTGGAGAGACAGACAGCTCCGGGATACACCTGAGATACGGAGACCCTCGCTGCGATGACGTCACGGCCTCGGTTTGAGCGCGAACGGGAGATGACTGATGGACGCGTCCACCGCGCGCACGCCCGTGATTGATTTACGCTCTTGGAAGTTCAACTACCGAATGACGGAAGTGAAGCGGGATTCCCTGCGAGAGACTGGAGGAACGCCACACACTCACTCAGGCACGCGCGCGCACTCTCACACAAGACACAGACAGACAGACAGACAGATAGATAGATAGATAGATAGATAGGTTTTAGCTGTAGATTTTAGGTATTTAGTGGCAATAAAACAAACAAATATATATGTATGTGTGTGTGTCTCTCTCTCTCTCTCTCTCTGTGTGTGTG
>NW_015654992.1:15041-17439 GCF_001515625.1 Sinocyclocheilus rhinocerous
GTGTGTGTCTCTCTCTCTCTCTCTGTGTGTGTGTGTGTGTGTGTTACATGTTAACCCTTGGGTGCTGTTCGGGGTCTTTTTGACAGGATAATGAAGTGGCAACCCTTCCACATGTTCACAATGCAGAACGATTAAAATGTGTCATAATTGCAAAAAATGATACTTCAGTAGCCTACAAAAAACTGCTAAACTTTGACAAAGAGTCATTTTTTATTAGTACAATAATGATTTTATAATCTCTTAACATAAATCTAAATAAAATAAAAACTTGTGAAAAGATACCTATACCTATGTGGAAATGGCAAATAGGCCATTGCGTAATGCTCCAGAGCCCTCTGGTGGCTTTAGTTGAAATTTCATGTTTTTCTAATTTTAAAAGTGTCTGTTTTGACTTAAATATATAATTTAAGCCATTATTTTTAAATATGTGACTCATTTTAGAGAAAATATAAGTAAATCATAGAGACAGAAATGTCACTGAATAACAGAAATGACCCAGATAATGATTTATAATTCTGCATTATTTCAATTTAGATCCATGATGAGTTTCAACTCCATTGTAGAATCATAAATGTAATCTGTTTAGTAGCAAAATTACTTTTTAATTGAGTTGACATTCTCTCAGCACAGCAGATTAGAGGCATATAAGCCTTTTATGCCATCTAGTGTTGAGAAACAGATGCATAACCAGCAGTCATTTAGTAAACACTTCTTATCTGAAGTGACTTTTAAGTACCCTTCAGGGAAACCGTAGTGACACTGACATGACTCTTTTATGACTCACTTAACAATATATAAATGGAAAGCTTATTTATTGAGCTTTCATATGATCTATAAATCTCAATTTCAAAAAAATTGACCCTTATGACTGGTTTTGTGCTCCATGGTCACATTTAATAAACCAATTTTAATGCATTCAGTCCTGTCAAGCCAATTAAATCCATCTTTAAATGATCAATCTTCAAAACTTTTCTTCTTTGTATAAATGCATCTAGCTCAATTATTTCCCTTAAAATTCATAAATTTTTAGTTGCATTTATTTAATAGCTTCCTTTCTTTGCACGACTAAAAAAAGAGTCATAAACCCTTATTTTTTTCCAGACTGCTTTAAATGCTTTCAGTTTAGACTTTAACCACGTTTTTTTTTTACTTACATTCAACATTACTGCCCAAACCATGTTTTGCACATTTAACACAACACAGCAGGATGTTAACATACAAACATAACAATTGTTCTAAATGTGTGTGTGTATAATACATATTACACACATACATATTTATATAGTTTTATTGAGTGCTAAAATAACAAATGCTTTAGAAAAAAAAAGCATTTTTTTGCCTGGAGCTGATCCGTGCTGGTTGCTGAGGAAATACTACAACTTTTCAAAATAGTTAGGGAAATAAGATGTGTTTTGTGCAGCCTTTAGCTTCAGAGGCCATATCATCTCATCATCTCCCACGCACAGGAAAACAGCAAACAATACAAGAAAAAGCTAACATGTCAGTGGGTGAAATGAGAAGCAGTTAACCACATCCCTGAATGAGGCCTTCACACTTGCTTTTTAGATATGTAAATTTTAAGTGTGAAAACGTCACCACAGAGCACAAGAAATGAAATGTGTTTTACATTACAGAAGCATGCTTTGCATTTGCACCATGATTCAGTGCAATTGTCAGAGTATTGTCAAAAAGAAAGCATATTTAAACCTATTTCTATTTTCTCTTTTATAGTCTAAAATATATTCTGAGAAGACCTTAATGGGGACATTTTGTAAAAGGATAAAATTAAAACTTTGCGATTTAAAAGAAATATTTTAAACCATAAGAATCGATAGGTGCACAAACAATCAAATATATAAATGTCTTTATTTTCACTTTTATTTTCTCATAAAAAAACATACACAAAACGGAATAATTAGCCTACTCTATATGATACTCTTTCATTGAGCTCGAAGACAAACAACACACTTTTGTTTTAGCCTACTTAATGGTGCACTAAATTAATTTCACCCATAAATGACAACACAAATATATTTACAAACAATGTACATGCAGACGAGGAAATTTCTTTTTTGCTAATTTAACATATTGTGAAGTTGTGGAAGCAATGGAATGCGCACATGTGAGTGGGGCTAGTGCCATCTAGTGGTTGCTGATTTTCTTTGGCTCAGCGGCGGGTGGATCGCGAGCTGTGTGTGTGTGGATTGGGCAAGGCTAAAGGGTGGAACGAAAGTCTCAAAATTCAAATGAATCAAATATTATCGACTCATGCACGTGTGTCGCCTGACCCACAAATGCACATTTTAATCGCTAACGATATATTAAGGCAGAACAGACCATTTTTATTCACAAACATGTCTGTATTTGTACAAATCACTACACATTCATTTAATCCCGA
>NW_015654992.1:17495-26974 GCF_001515625.1 Sinocyclocheilus rhinocerous
GCGTAAAAATACAGTATAAGTCATTATAATCCATAATTATGTCCCTACTGGATGCAACGAATGCCTCGTTTGTAATGGGTTTTCATGTTTTTGTGTCGTTGCTCCGGCCGGACACGGCATCAACATATGGTGAGGGGCGTAACATTTCCGTCTCACGCTTGAGGTATTCGGCCAATCACAACGCTCTGGATAGCTGGCCAATCAGAGCACACCTCGCTTTTTCAGATCGATGAGCTTTGTAAAAATCGACGCGTTTCAGAAAGGCGGGGCATAGAGGAGAAACAACAATGTACAGTATGTGGAAAATAATGTGTTTTTTTAACCTTAAACCGCATAAACACATTTCATTACACCAAATACACAAAATAATGTTCTTTTTAGCAGCATCATATGACCCCTTTAATAATCTTTCAAAATAGTTAGGGAAATAAGATGTGTTTTGTGCAGCCTTTAGCTTCAGAGGCCATATCATCTCATCATCTCCCACGCACAGGAAAACAGCAAACAATACAAGAAAAAGCTAACATGTCAGTGGGTGAAATGAGAAGCAGTTAACCACATCCCTGAATGAGGCCTTCACACTTGCTTTTTAGATATGTAAATTTTAAGTGTGAAAACGTCACCACAGAGCACAAGAAATGAAATGTGTTTTACATTACAGAAGCATGCTTTGCATTTGCACCATGATTCAGTGCAATTGTCAGAGTATTGTCAAAAAGAAAGCATATTTAAACCTATTTCTATTTTCTCTTTTATAGTCTAAAATATATTCTGAGAAGACCTTAATGGGGACATTTTGTAAAAGGATAAAATTAAAACTTTGCGATTTAAAATAAATATTTTAAACCATAAGAATTGATAGGTGCACAAACAATCAAATATATAAATGTCTTTATTTTCACTTTTATTTTCTCATAAAAAAACATACACAAAACGGAATAATTAGCCTACTCTATATGATACTCTTTCATTGAGCTCGAAGACAAACAACACACTTTTGTTTTAGCCTACTTAATGGTGCACTAAATTAATTTCACCCATAAATGACAACACAAATATATTTACAAACAATGTACATGCAGACGAGGAAATTTCTTTTTTGCTAATTTAACATATTGTGAAGTTGTGGAAGCAATGGAATGCGCACATGTGAGTGGGGCTAGTGCCATCTAGTGGTTGCTGATTTTCTTTGGCTCAGCGGCGCGTGGATCACGAGCTGTGTGTGTGTGTGGATTGGGCAAGGCTAAAGGGAGGAACGAAAGTCTCAAAATTCAAATGAATCAAATATTATCGACTCATGCACGCGTGTCGCCTGACCCACAAATGCACATTTTAATCGCTAACGATATATTAAGGCAGAACAGACCATTTTTATTCACAAACATGTCTGTATTTATACAAATCGCTACACAATCATTTAATCCCGAATTCCACAGACTCAAATTGAAAGGCATTTGTTTGTGGTTAGTAAGATACATGTATAAAATGTATGCAGTACATGGATAATTGTGCGTGCATCTATTAATCATTTTGAGTCTAATATCATCCCATACTTGTGTCGCTTCGCTAAAGATAGGCGCCTAGTCTTTTTTTGACGGACGCCGCGTTCAAGCCGCACAGCAAATACAAAATAAAAAGTCAAAATATATACCCTACAAAACTGGCACAATTGTAAATAAGTTAGTTGTTTTAAAAATGCGAAAGTGTTCATTTGTTTTGAAAAATGTCTTGTGTTGGTACTGTTTTAAAAATGCTTAAAATGCTCTGTAGACTTTCCAGTATCAGAACAAATGCCAGTGTTATCCTCCTGCTCACGGGCACTGGAATTTCGTGGGGAAAACATGGAAATAATTTGTCGTTTTATCTTGCAAAGATATGCTTTCTTCTTCTGTTTTCCACACACATTTTTATGAAAATGGATATAGTACTTTTTTTTTCTGGATTATAATATTTTTTTTTTCGTCTAAAAAAAAAAAGGTTTCATCTGAAACAGGCTATAAAGCAATCAAGGTCAAGCGCAAAGCGCGCACATTAGGATGGGTGACAAGTGAGTTTGTTTCGAGTTTGTATTGTGCATTTTCCAGCAACCACGCCGCTAGTTTCACTTTCGCTTTAAATATTTAGGCTGGGCATTTATAATATATGTTTATAGTGAATGCCACTATAATTTGTGTTTGTTTTTTTCTTATATTTTCGTTCTTTTTTTTCTGTTCTGAACATTGCTAAATTTACAGGATTTGTTTGTGGAGTGTGGAGAATATACATGTAAAGCAATCAAGGTCAAGCGCAAAGCGCGCACATTAGGATGGGTGACAAATGAGAAAAGGCAAGTGAGTTTGTTTCGAGTTTGTATTGTGCATTTTCTAGCAACCACGCCGCTAGTTTCACTTTCGCTTTAAATATTTAGGCTGGGCGTTTATAATATATGAATGCCACTATAATTTGTGTTTGTTTTTCTCTTATATTTTCGTTCTTTTTTTTCTATTCTGAACATTGCTAAATTTACAGGATTTTTTTGTGGAGTGTGGGGAATATACATGTTTCTAATGTTTGTAAACGTTTAGTTTATTTTACATTTTTTTGAAATGAAATGATAAAATGTGTCAATCAATCGACTTGTACACCAATGCAACTTATCTGTGTGTCATAAAGTGCTCATAAAAAATAGGTAGAGATGGTACAAGAATAGAACTGCCATACATACAGTACAGTAGTAAGTGAGTGTCAATTTAGACTAAGGCAAATCACGGTTTGGAAGATGTACTCGATCATTATGTAAGTAAAAAAAAAAAAGTTACAGTGTAGCATTTTTGAGTCAATATTTTGCGTTGTAAATCATTACATAAATTAACCTCTGAAGACTTAGCGCACAAGTTGTAAGGACTATTGTTTATGGAACTTGTATGGACTTTGACATTCTGCCTAAGATCTCCTTTGGTGTTTGACAAAAATAAAGAAAATAATACAAGTTTGGAAAAACATGAGGGTGAGTACATGACCAAATTTTCATTTTAAGCAAGCTGTTTCTTTATGACACTCCTACCATCACAGTATGGCTTATGAAAATCATTCCATTAAGGCCCCATGTTACTGTCTTTCAGTGAACATACAAGCATCTCATTCCATTGGTCGGTACGGCTCTTCATTTCTCTTGCGGTGCTGTTTATTCCTAGGGCGAGGTAAGGGAGGAGGATATTCCTCATCGTCCTCAGGCGGTGGTGGAGGTCGAGCGCGGATCTGGGCTTTGGGTTGAGTCTGGGTTTGTGTTGGGGTTTGTGGAGATGGGTCTTCTTGCGGGATGGGGGGCACCGGTTGCCCCCTAGCAGTGTGTTTGGATCTGGCTGTACCATTAGGAGCTTCATCTTGAAAAACCCTCAGCCTGAACTCATCTTCATCTGGACGATATCAAAGACAAAGATGTTCATAAAATTGTCATTTTTTGAGACTGTAAAGTTAATCTGTTTTGTGTAATTTAATTGAATTTTTTTATATCATGATATATATATATATATATATATATATATATATATATGTGATATCACATTATTAAATTTAAGGTAACACATACTGCAATTAAATTTATATTCATTTGCATAATATTTATCTAGAAATTTTAAATAATGCTAAATTAAATATAAAATAAAAATAATTTGAAAATAAATCTATCTGAACAAATTATTTGAATTTGATAAAAACAATCTTTCTTGCAAACCAGATGCACTTTAGATATCAACTTCTTGATTGTGTAATCAGCACTTAGTGATCTTTAAAGTTTGTATGCTGCAATTATATTTTCTCAAATAAAGACCAAGTAATGCAAATTCTACATACAGTAGACAATCAATATAATAATCAGCCTTGGTGATATACTGGATAACCACTAGTTATAGGTGATTCTTATAAAAACCTGTAAAGTGCTGATTGTGTGGATTCTTATACATATATGTATATATATATATATATATAGACTATATTTAAGATTTGGCATTTAAATACACTGATGATTAAAGCTCAACAAGAACAGCGACAGTTTGATCGGTTTCCCTTTTGTTAAAAATACAAATGCTCATTGGATAATTTCAAAGGCGATGAAAACAAACTCTTACCCTGTTCATGCTTCTTTCGCTGGCTACAGCTTCGACACGCACAGATGACGAGAACACATATTAGCAGCAGCAGAAGGGCTCCTCCACCTGCTAAAATGCTCACCATGATCCAGAAATCAAAGCCAAAGAGTTTATCAAGACCTGATCGTTTACTTGTAGAACCTGCAAGACAGGAAAAGATGTCATGAAATCAGTAACAAACAAGTGGATCATTAAAAACATCTATTTTAAGCTGTTAAAAATCCTAAAAAAAAAAATGCATCATGCATAATAATGTACAGGGCAATGTTATATCATGAGACTGTCCTTAAAGTGCACAATAAAAGTCAAACCTTTGGACACGCTTGATTGAATTTGCTCCTAATTATCTTAACTTTTTGATTTAAAAGCTTCTGTTTAAAAGCTTGGAATTAGTTTTGTAGTAACTGTGTAAATCGTGTATACATTTCATTTTATTGACTAATGCTGAAGGACGTAAAAGCATTAACAAGTGTGCAGCATATATTTTCCTCTTTCAATAAATGCTTAAAAAACATCCCAAGATGCTCTTTGTGGAGTTGGTTGAGAGCTGGAATCTACAGCACGACTCAATACAGTACCAACAAACTACTTTTAATGTATATGGGTTGTATTATTATTTTTTTTACTTTGCATAGTTTTGTAGCTTGCAAAGATAAGGGAATGTCAGGCATGTTGGCAAACTCAAAAACCATCGAGTTTAAATGGACACTCGACCTTTGACATGAACAACAAGGATGCATTTTCTCCTTCCTTTTTAAAAGTTAATAGGACTATTTATTTTGCTATCTTAACTTATCTTAATCCTATCTTTAATTACCACGTCTCGGCTTAAAGTACATTTGAATTGAATTCAACTTGAAATCTGCTGTTGTATTAGGTGACAAGTTGTATATTTGAGTTATCTTAATATGTGCAATCCAGGGAAGTTATTCTAATGCGAAAGTTTAAGTTGTGATAGCTAATTGCAATAAATTTTTTTTTACAGCGAATAAGTGTGTCCAAACTTTTTATCTGGTAAAATACTTGCGATATCTTCAGTTAACAGAAAATACTGTTGTTGTTTTTGTTTGTTTTTGTCATTATTTGATGATTGTATGTCAACAGCGAAAACAGGAAATGGCCAGACCAAAACCAGTGCGTATTTCATTAAACAAAAGTGAAATCATTGAAAGTCATATAATCATTGAATTAGACCATTAATTCTACTAGAGCAGGACATCTTAATTTTTAATGTCAGTATTTAAGGTCAGGTCTGTTCAAAACCCAGAAAAAACATGATTTAGTGGCTGTCTTTAAGACAAAATAAAACACAAGAGCATTTAAAAAAATAAGTAAATAAATATAATGCAAAGCATGTGAAATAAAAAATGACTTGCATGATACTCTAATGCTGTCACTTTGGACACTGCTGACAGGATTGCTTACATTGCATGAGTACTGTTTATTCTCCTGTTCTTCAGTAAATGTCAAGAACAATTTAGGTTTTTTTAGGATGATTTTGCCTTCTTTATACCAGGATACAGTCAGATCTTTATGGTCTCCAGTTTCACAGGTGAGAGTAGCGTTCCCATCTTTGCAGTTGATCGTCACCGTAGGTTTAGGAGCCTTTGCTGTGACAGAAACATGGTGGTTATTTTCTACTACTGAAACTACAATAGAAATGTACAGTCTTATTTTGTTATCATTCACATTGTGTACAAATATTTGTCATCTTACCATAAACTTTAATTTCCTTTTCTCCAGAACCAATCTCTGTACCATCTTGATTAAAAACAGTGTATTTATATTTGCCGTTGTTCTTCAGACTAACACTTTTAAATGTTAATGATACATCTTTTTCCATAGTTTCAGCTAGAGTGTTTGACTTGATCTTCCCATTTTTCCAGTGAATTAAGTGTCCGCTAGAGAGATGGATCCATTTGATCTCATTAGAGCGGTCAGTTTTTGTTGGCAGCTTAATGGTGCAGGAAGTTCCCTCTCGTAGTTCTGTTTCAAATTTCTCTGAAACTATAACAAATAAAGTGATATTAACATTTTATAAAACTCAACAGGGTTCAAATGCTCAAATGTGGTTTACTATGATCAATAAACATCAACATTTTAAAGAATGAATATTTCTCAAGGTGGTTTTCTTTTTAAAAGTCAATTTCCGTTTAGACATTAACATTAGACAAAACTATTGAACAGTTTAATATTCTGTTCTTACATTATTGACTATAAAAATGATACAGCTCATTTAACACACACTGATTCCTTTAACAACACGGCCTGTCATCACACTGTATGGGGGGAGCTGTCACACATGGGGACCTGCAATTGAAAAGCCCGTTACAGGCTTTTCATCAGAATACAAACAGTAAATATATTATGAAACAGTAAAAAAAAAAAAGAGTTAACTTAAAAATACCAAACCAATGTTATGACCAACAGGAATTAAAATAAATATAAAACAGTACAACTTATGTCCTGATCTGACATGTATTAAAACAAACAAACAAATAAAAGCCCTGTCCTGAAAATACAGTACAATGATTGTGTTCAAATCTGCCTTCATTATATAGTGACTCGTGTCTTTATGTATGTTAGTGTGGTTCTGTTAACCTATTTATCCAACAAATATTAAAAAAAAAATAATGATGATACTGGAATTTAATAATAAAAAAAATGTTTAAGAAAGTTTTGAACCTGATGTTTGAAACCAACAAATTGGTGCTTAATAAAATGAGCATTTGTTAAATAAGACTTTTGACACAAAACATTTTAGTTAATGAAATCTTAGTTACTTTTTAATATTTTATCGTTACTCTATGCTGACGTCTCCCTGAGACAAAAATAAAGGTTTCAAAGGGGAGTTTTGCAGCGATGCAATAGACCATTGTGGGTCTCCAAAGAACCTTTCAGTCAAAAGGTCTTAATATAACCTCTTTTTTTCTTAGTTTTAAAAACATTTTAATGGTCTAAAGAAGCATTTTCCACTATAAAGAACCTTTTGTGGAATGCAGAGGTTCCATGGATGTTAAATGTTCTTCATGGAAACTGAAAAAAAAAAAAACTTTTAAAGCACCTATTTTGAAGAACTCATAACAGAACCAGTAGCCGTGGTCTCCCCTATAATTTGGCTATTTATCTATATATTCTATTATGTCTATATTCTATAATGCCCAAAAATGACAGCAGAAGTACAGTTGTAGTCTCCACTGTAAAAGTGCATGTGTTGCCTTTAGGAGATATTTCTACCTGGTCAGACTCTTGAATGACAAATGAATTTAGATATCCCTATAAAGTAAATTTTTAAGTTAACTGACAAAACATGAGTTACAGTGATTATTTTCACATGATTTTCAGTCATTATATTGATAGAAAATAACACAATGTGCATGAGACCAAAGCTTAATGTGGATTACTATCCTTAAAATAAAATGTTAATCATATTGTAACGTTCGATCTCAACAACAAAATACATTAAGGCCAACAGTAAAATCCCTAAAACTAAGGGGAAAAGATCCATTTCACTCTAGTCTACTAACATATCTATACGAAATGAAATCACAACTTACCAGTGAGTGTACCAAAGCCACAGAAGAATAAAAATAAGAGACTGTATTTGCAGCTCATTGCTCTTCTGAAAACAGCCAAATGTTCCAGAACCTTTTGACAATCAATTGGAGGAAACAGAAAGAATTTCCTGTTTGCGAACGGAGTTGGCGGTTACGCAGACAGAACCATGAACTAAAGATGTCAGTTGTGTAGTTGGAGGCAGAAATTGACATTGTGCATCACAGGTGTGGAAGGATCTATAAGGATCTATTTATCTATAAATTGGCCAGCTATTTTTATCTCAATCCTGCGGACGAGAAAGATGGGAAGCACTGATTTAAAAAAATATTTTATGTGATTTAGGTAGATAGAAAAAGTATATAGAAAGGCTTGCTCTGAGTGCGATACAAATAATCCTATATACTGGATCAATCTAGGACACTGTTTTTCATCTGGTGGGTCACGACCTAAAAATGACTTCTGTTCGAACTGTGGGAGGAAACATCAATGGCTGTGTGTCAAACTCCACCGTATATTTTGGTAAAAAAATTCATCTGTCATTTTGCAAAATGGCAAAGTACAGTATTTAGCCCAGTGTGTTTATGCTGGTCTGATGCATCACACTTTCTGTGTGAGTCTACGTCTTGCTATTGATTTGACATATTTCTGGACATTTTATAAGACAAAATAAATTAATAAAACAGTAAATCAATAGCCTTATAAGTATAATAAAATCCTTGCCATTTATATATCAGTGATGTTGTGGTTTCTAAAATAATTGCATGACAATTTAAAATTCATACAATACTGCCATCTTCTGGACAACTTCCCTTTTAAAATGATTTTATACAGTACCATCGACATCAACAGTAAAGAGCAGGAACAAAGATTCACCTTTGTTATGGGTATTGATGGATATTGATTATTATATTAATATTAATACTGTTAAAGCATTGTATTTTTACTATAATGGTTGTTTTTACATAGCCTCACTTACAAAAAAACAAACAAACAAAAAAAAAACAGTTCCATTGTAGAATATTGGTATCAGATTGTAATTTGGTACTTCATGCACCTTGGTATTTACATAGTAATCCAAGGTACTTCCAAGATTACCACAATACTATCATGGTACATGCCAAAACATGTCCAAACTGTTTTTTTGCAAGGTGTGTTTGATTTCATTTTGTTTTCTCTGTGAATTGATCATTCATACTTTTTTTTCATTGTTTACACAGCGGGTCCCCACACCTGTGATAAAAACAGGGGAAGATTAAAGTTAACCCAGCTGCTGTGTTTTTAAGATGAGTACAGTAAACAAACAAACAAAACAAATAAACAAAAAAAATCATTCAGTTAAATACCCCAGAAAACCACATAAAGATCAGGATATTAAGCGGATCTTGGTTAGATCTGTTTTCTTGATCTGTCTGATGCCGCCTAAACAAAGAAATTTGACAAATGCATTATCTAACATAGTCAAAATAAACAACAATAAATTATGCATTAAATGTGTAGTTTATTATCAGAACCTGCCTGGTACTCAACATGTTGAAGGGTGCTTTCACCCACAAAAAAGGTGGTCTCGGTTCGATTGAATCGAACTCAAGTTCGTTTCCCCCCTTGGTGCGGATCTTTTGGGCAGGTGTGAATACAGCAACCGCACCGAGACCCAGCTGAAGAGGTGGTCTTGGTCCGGTTCCTAATGAACTCTGGTACGCTTGAGAATTTCTGTCCAATGAATGGATGACCTTAGCACACGTGTGGTTTTGTTTACAATTTCTGGTTCACTTGCAAAAAAGGCAGTGTGAAAGC
>NW_015654992.1:27057-28178 GCF_001515625.1 Sinocyclocheilus rhinocerous
GTGGTATCGAAGGTGGAGGAGAGTGCTGTACATTCACTCCCCCCACCCACAATCCTTGCCGGTACGAGACTCGAACCCACAACCTTTGGGTTACGAGTCCGCCTCTCTAACCATTAGGCCACGACTTCCCCCCAATATTATAAAATATAATTACAGCCGTTAGATGTATAGGTGATCATTTTTTTGCTTTTAAAAATACACTTTTAGCTTTTAAATAGAGGTATTTTTGGAACGGTTACAGAGGCCCTGCAAAATGTCTCTTCCGCTCTGTGTCTGAAAATAGCAGAGGTATGTGTAGAGTTTACGACTATAGCAAAAGTCAAATAATTAAGATTTCACGGCTAGATTTGCTCCATATGTGAAAACACCATTTGTGTTTACACACACTTTTTAAATGAAGCATAACATAGCCTAATGGTAGTAAAGGTCAAAGTTCTCGAATTACATACAAGCATCAGCTAAATCAATATCCGCATATGAGAAACATCAAACGGCAAACGAAACTGAAAGCATAACTAACTCGCCTCGTCAGCTCGAGCGCGAAGGTGCGCGCAGCGAAAATAACGCGCATATTGAGGAAACGATCGTTTTCAAGCGAAAGTCAAGTAAAAGACCGCTTCTTAAACCAGAGATTTTTTGAGCAGCTACAGAGGCCCTGCAAAATGTCTCTTCCTATCTGTGCCTGTGTAAAGTTTACGACCATAGCAAAAGTCAAATAATTACGATTTCACGGCTAGATTTGCTCCATATGTGAAAACACCATTTGTGTTTACACACACTTTTTAAATGAAGCATAACATAGCCTAATGGTAGTAAATGGCTCAGTTCTCGAATTACATACAAGCATGTGAAACATGCATGGGTCCACAGAGGCATAGACCTATCTGCCCGAACCATCTTTAATGACTGAATACAATCGAGGGTCTTTCTCTGAAAATATTTTTCTAAAAGATACATTACGGATTTATTGTTGTTGTGCTTTTTAATTAAGAGTAACAGTGAATCCATCTTTTGTTTTAGTCTTAAAAAAATGAAAGGTGTGTAGATGTATGTAAGCAAAACAGTGACACCAAGATCGCGAATTCGAAAGTGAAAGCATCCGAAGCCCGCGGCTTAACACA
>NW_015654992.1:28196-32479 GCF_001515625.1 Sinocyclocheilus rhinocerous
CACTTTCGTTTCCATATAACTATAAACTATGATAAAAGTTCATCAGCATGCATTGAATGATCCCATGTTGTAGCGCAAAAAAAAAAGAAGCTTTCTCAGCTGAGAAAATTAGTTGCAAAAGAGCGACCAGTGGGAAGAACGAGTCTGCAGCCCTGCACTACCGGAAACTGCAGTAAAAGTTTGTGCATTCCTGTTTAATTGCAACAAATTACCTGGTTTTGACGAGATACCTTTATAGGTTAATTCAGTCATTTATAATTGTATTTATATGACTATATTTATTATTGTACTATTAATATCATAAGTCAAAAGTTCTTACATGAACTGCATCTGCACTGTGACAAACAAACACACAAGCTCCTCTGCATCCATTTAAAACAAGAGAAATATTTTTATTTTTATTTTTAAACATGCCAAAAGACTTTGGCAACATGTTTCATTGTGTGTGTGTGTGTGTGTGTGAGGAGATTAAAACTTTGAAGATTATGCTTAAAATAAGAAACTTTTAAAGAATCTAAAGTGTTTGATGTGAAATAAATCTAATATAAATTATACTTGTATTTATATGACTATATTTATTATTGTACTATTAATATCATAAGTCAAAAGTTCTTAATATATTTTTTTTCTAAGTGTAAAGGACATTTTAATTATTTAAAGAACTTTTTCCACTATAAAAAACGTTTTGAGCAATTTGAGTTCCCATGGATGTTAAATGTTTATGAACCATCAATGGCAATAAAATATCTATATATCTACTTTCTGTAAGTGCCTTCTGTTTTCTATTAAAGGTAGCCATGAACAATTCATTGCAGCGGTTTGCATGTAAACATCACTAGATTTGCATTTAAAAGTGTTCAAAAATGTACATTTGTACAAGTGTCCACGGTAAAAGCTTTTAAGAGATATTTCTGGTCAGACTCTTGAATGACAAATGAATTTAGATGTCCCTATAAAGTACATTTTTAAGTTAACTGACAAAACATGAGTTACAGTGATTATTTTCACATGATTTTCAGTCATTATATTGATAGAAAATAACACAATGTGCATGAGACCAAAGCTTAATGTGGATTACTATCCTTAAAATAAAATGTTAATCATATTGTAACGTTCGATCGAATGTTATGCTTTGAAATACATGTAGCACATTTACACCATTCTCTTAGATCATCTGTCTGGAACTCCTCCCTCGCTGTGAGGGGTCTGAAGCAGACCCTCAGTTTCACATAGGAGATTACCCCTATGAGGATCTGTGAGATTTTGTTTATGATTCAACTTAAACATTTTTATTTTATTTTGTTTTGTTTTATTTTATTTTATTTTGGGGACATTTCATTCATGTTTGGACATCATTGCGTAAAGTTCTATCTCTTAGCACTCTAAAAATGTAGAAGAGAATAGTGTGTTTTATAAGATCAATACGCTTAAATAAATGTTGAATACATGTTTAAATGTATAATTTTGCTTCAGTAACATGTTACTATGATGTCATATATTTTATTATTTTAAAATGTGTTTTATAAGTTCAATGAACTTAAATAATGAATTATTTGAATTAGTAGCATGGTATTAAAACATGCTGTCATATATAATTATTTATTTCCATATTCTTTAAAATAGAGATAAGTCTCTCTTTAGCTTGAAATGTTTGTGCGTGCTTGTTTATATGATTTATCAAAACACAAATTTGTATAATGACACTGATATAACGACGTAAATGTGTTTATGATGAAATTTCTTGAGTTCATAATTCAGATCACTTAAAACTATATTTAATTAAAAATTTAACCATATGCAGAATTTTTTGTGTGATGGTAGGTGTACAGTGTGTACAGTAAAAAAAATAATTATGTCTATGGAGTGTCCCCACAAACCAGATGTATAGTAATACTCCAAATGATTACTGACCTGTGCGAAATTTGTCCCATGATCATAACAACTTTTTAAATTATAAATTATACTAAATGATGTTTCTGAAAATATATATTTTTTTAAATGCAGAAAATTTACTGTGATGGGTAGGTTTGGGGTATGATACTGTATAATGTAAATATAAATATGTAGAAACTTTAATTTTCTGTGATACAAATACAAATATAAACATGAATTGAACTGAATTTAATTTAATTTAATTTAATTGTCTATGTAAAGTCTCCATAAACATGACCGGGACCCCCCAATAGCCCTTTTCTTTTGGCCTGTTAAAATATATATTTTTCCCGATCCTGGTAAAATGTACGACGTTTTTATATTTTTACTGATAACTAAAACTAATGTAAATGTTTTGCTTTGTTTTATATCATATGCGATCGCCTAATTAATATATTTTCATTTAAAAGAAGATGATAATAATATTCAGACGATTGAATGTTGTGTTGGTGTACTTGTTTATCCTAAACTGCAGTGGCCAAGTGACCAAGAGAGGAGCTTTTGACAAGATTTTGACATTGCATGGGTCATTTTATTGAACCCCATTAGAAAATTACTTATAAATCATGTAAATTATTTATTTATTTTGTAAGATGTAAAGTTTTCTGCGATGGGTTAGTGTTAGGTTGTAAAATGTATAATTATCTGTAGATAAAAAACAATAGGAGTCTGTGTAATGTCCCCATTTAGATAGCTAAGCAAACGTGTGTGTGTGTGTGAGTGTGTGTGTGTGTTTGCATTCACGTGTATGTTTGGGTTTGCGTTTTGCATGTATATCTGTGTTTTGCCACATATTTGTGTTTGTTTGTATATTTGTGTGTATGCTTGTGTTGTGTTGAGACTAGCAAAATCTATGGGTGAATAAAGAAATAACAAATGTAACTAAAAGAACATAAAATGGATATTAAAATATTTAAATTATATGAATAGTAAAGATAATTTTAACATCAAATATATATATAGCCGTAGGTTAAATATAGTTTATTAGTTCTTTTAAGTAGATGTGATTTTGAGCGGTGACAGAGAACTTAGGAATGTGTAGATTACAACTGTAACAGAAGACAATATTTACATCGTCACGGATAGATCTGAAACATGTGTACAAACACCTAGTACTACTGTTATTTAAACAAAACATAACAAATGGTTTGTTCGAACTCCGTGAGAACAGCTGTTTAAACAGATCAACACACTGAAATAAAACATAACCAAAATAAAAAAATTGATTAATAAAGGTTAATTAATATTTAAAATAGATGTGATACTGGCTAAATGCATTTTAAACCCCGTTTGAGACGGAAATTAGATACGATGATCAAAACGAACTATTGCTCCACATCATGACTGCTTAGACCACTAAGCCATTGTAGACCATGTAAGCATACCATGATTAAAATAAGAAACTTAATTGAAATATAAACAAGAACCGCCGGACATCAGATGAATAGGGAATCTGTTTATTTAAACATTAAAGTAATATCGCGCTTTGAGATAGATGTAGTGCATTTAAATCTTTTGCCAAACTTATCCACTTTCTCTCTCGCAGTGGACCGAAATGACAGGAGAGGTGGGAACGCGACACACACAGCCATGAGCACACTCACACAAGCGGAGGGACAGAGAGAGGGGGAGGGGGAGAGAGAGAAATACAGATGATCTCAAAGAAAGATTCATTATTCATTCATATGCTTAGAATCTTTTTATTCAGTATTATATTGTACGAGTACACTGAATGGATATTTTGATATGATTTCATGATCTGACAGAATTGTCTACTTATTATTGGCCTTAAAACCGATATCTTTCTCACATCTCCCATAGAGTGAGAGAGAGAACAAAAATGCCCTGACTTGGAATGCAACCGGACACACGGACCCCAGATGGGTAAACCCCCCGGATGTGGGAACGGACCATAAAATCTACAAAAACATTCCTCAGGAGTTAATTTATCTCCTGACATCCTAGGTCACGTACATACATCTGAACAAACATCATATGTCTTCACCCGGAGGTCATAGGTTGACGTCGGAATTTCACATATGCCGATTTTCACATCTGGACATCTAACAGGTCACGAGGTCAACCAACGTGGGTGGTCGCTATGAGGGTGGGTGGGCCACGTGGGGGAGGGGAAAGGTCACAAAGGTCAAAGCCATCAATCAAGGGTCATAAATAATTTTGACATAAGGTCCATCATATAGCTACTCTGGCATGTTGTCAGAACCTGTCACTTTAGGTTCGAATCTGGGGTGAAACATAAATATAATTATAATAAATATTTGAAAGTTGTGTTTTAATTGTTCTGTTCTTGTAATGTGTTGTAACATCTCTCTGACAACTGAATGAACTCT
>NW_015654992.1:35244-37099 GCF_001515625.1 Sinocyclocheilus rhinocerous
ACGTGTGTGTGTGTGTGTGTGTGTGTGTGTGTGTGTGTGTGTTTGCATTCACGTGCATGTTTGGGTTTGCGTTTTGCATGTATGTTTGTGTTTTGCCACATATTTGTGTTTGTTTGTGTGTATGCTTGTGTTTGTGTTGAGTGTTTGTGTGTGTGTGTGTGTTTGTGTTTGTGCTGAGTTTTTTTTTTTTTAATTTATTTGTTTATATGTTTATTTAATATATTTTAATTATAAAATGTATTTATCTTATAATATTATTATTATTATTATTGTTATTGTTAAAATGATATTCACAATAAACAATTGTCTTCAATTTAATACAGTTCCTATTTTATTAACTTTACAATGTCAGACGAGGCCATATATTACTGTCATTTTACCATGGTTAAGGGGATTGGGTTTTATATTGTGTCTAACAAAAACCTTTAACCATCATAAAAGCATGGTAACGTGTGCCTGTTTGTGTCTTTTTGTAACACTTTTGCTCACATATACCACAGTATTCCTCTTACAACAGCTCTCAGATAGGGGCGTCCCCCAGTCTGTCGTCAGGATTCCATCCACAGACCAATGGTCAAGCCGAAAGGACCAATCAGATTCTTGGTCGCATGTTGCGTAGCTTGACCGCGCGGACCCCCGCGTCGTGGTGCGACCAACTGTCCTGGGCCGAGTACGCCCATAATTCTCTGCCCTCGTCCGCCACTGGGTTATCCCCATTCGAGTGTTGTCTGGGTTATCAACCCCCTCTATTTTCATCCCAAGAGGCCCAGTCCTCCGTTCCCTCTGTAGAGGCATTTATTCAGAGATGTAAACGTACCTGGAGGAGGGTGCACGTCGAGCCGCCAATCGTCACCGGGTTAGGGCTCCTAGATATGTTTGTGGTCAGAAGGTGTGGCTCTCCACCCGTAATTTGCCTATTCAAGAAGGTTCTCGTAAGCTGCGGCCCCGCTTTATTGGACCCTTTTCCATTGTTAAGGTTCTCAGTCCGGTGGCGATCAGACTCAAATTGTCCCATCAGTGGCGCCGTGTTCACCCGGTCTTTCACGTATCCTGCGTCAAACCTGTTATTCGCGCTCCCACCCATCCCCCCTTCCTCCTCCTCCTATTGACGAGGAGGCTTCTGTTTACAGAGTCCGTAGGCTTCTTGACGTCCGTCCTCGAGGGCGCGGTCACCAGTTTTTGGTGGATTGGGAGGGGTACGGTCCTGAGGAGAGGTGTTGGATTCCGGCCCGGGACGTCCTGGATCGCTCGCTGGTCGAGGACTTCTACCGTTCTCGCCAGGCTTCTTCCTCGGGAGCGCCTGGGGGCGCTCGTTGAGGGAGGGGTACTGTCATGAGCTGGGTTTGCTTCTCTGTTTCTCTCTCACACACACGGGATTTCACACACACATACACACACTTACATATTCTATCATGCACACACACACACACACACACTCAGGCACGCCCATGCTCATTCTAGCTCTCATCTCCACCTGTTTGTCATCACAATCAGCGTGCGGGCTGCTTTGCGAGGACACCTGTTTCCACTCTGATCTATTAGTCACTCTATTTCTAGTGGTTGGGCTCACTGTTCTCTGTCGGATTATTGTGTGTCATGCATACGGTATTGTTTGGCCCTTCATGTCGATACAGCCAGAGTTCTGACCATGTTTTGTCTTGCTTAGTGTGCTGTGCTCGTCTTAGTGTTCTCTCTGTCCGGTGGCTGCTTCCAGTGAGCCCAGCCCCACGAGCTCTCTCCAAGACGGGAGTCCTCGGAACCAGACCATCCTCGGTCGATTTGTTTCATCCAGTTCTGTGTCATCAGACGACAGACTGCCTTGTTTTGTGTCTTCAATAAAGAGACTGATTCTAAC
>NW_015654992.1:40729-44782 GCF_001515625.1 Sinocyclocheilus rhinocerous
TATGTTCTATAAAATAGACAGCAATGATATAAAAGTAATGTGAGTTATAATGTTAATATGTTGAATGTTTTATACTCGGTCATTGGCGTTCGCGGTCGTCTGATGTGTAAACGTATCAAGTAAGCTGTAAATAAGTGATGCATCGACAGACATATACGCGCGTCCTTTCTTATCAGTGATGCAATTTATTTATCAGCTATGCATCTTCTGGTAATTGCTAACAACTGTTTCAGTTTTCGTTTAGGACTGTGGCTGCATCACTGGCATAATTGCACAAGAAAGGCACACGTGTCGTTCAGTTTTGAGTTCGCTGGAAAATCATACTGAGTAAGTGCACAGTATAGTAATTGTACTTTTATTATGCCTAGACTATATGGTAATATTATTTGTGGTTGATAGTGTTAAAATGTAGTTTCTTTGTTATTGGCATTCTATCAACCACAAATAATATTACCATATAGTCTAGGCATAATAAAAGTACAATTACTATACTGTGCACTTACTCAGTATGATTTTCCAGCGAACTCAAAACTGAACGACACGTGTGCCTTTCTTGTGCAATTATGCGAGTGATGCAGCCACAGTCCTAAACGAAAACTGAAACAGTTGTTAGCAATTACCAGAAGATGCATAGCTGATAAATAAATTGCATCACTGATAAGAAAGGACGCGCGTATATGTCTGTCGATGCATCACTTATTTACAGCTTACTTGATACGTTTACACATCAGACGATCGCGAATACCAATGACCGAGAATAAAACATTCAACATATTAAAAATGGTTTTCACATTACTTTTATATCGTTGCTGTCTATTTTATAGAACATAAAAAAAACTTCCTGGCGTTGTGAGACATATATGCAGTGAATGAATCTTCATAATGTTTCACTTGATTGTACATTTAGTCAGGAATCATGGTTTGGAAAAAGTAACTAGTAAAATATGTACAAGTTATGTCACAGTAACACAATAGCAACTAATGCAAGTAGGCAAATAAAAAAAGACTTACTATATCCTCCACTGAATATCACGCCGGCGCGTTCTTCTGAGGAAAATCCAAAGCTTATTCCTCTCAGCGTGTCTTCTTCCAGAAGCGAAGTAGCCGAGATGAACTTTGAGGAAACGTCGCTGCTGTGTTTGCTGTGATGTGGGCGTTTACATGCGCGCGTCTCACGTGGATGATTGTAATAACAAAAGCGCGATCTGCGCGTGGGTGTGGTCACATTAGCGATAATGAGGGCGACGGCCAAGACTTGACATCGCCTTGACATCGCTGATTACTTTGTCACATAATATTTGTTTTCGTCATGACTTAATTCGTTTAAAGTAGACATGTTAAGCTTTCTATAGATATATCTCTCGTGTGTGTGTCAAATATTCGCTGAGTTTCAGTTCATTTTAGTGACGTGTTTCAAACAGATATGCGCGGAGAATGAGACGGCTAAAAGCACACCCTGTTTATTTTCTTTATTTTGCAAAAGCACAATGTTTTGTTGATATTGTGAGTGTACACAAATAAAAGTAGACCCTTTACAGATTTAAATGCTGTATTACTCTTATATGTACGGGCAAGTATGAAGGAGCATTTTAGTTCTTTTCGCTGTCATCATTCAAATCTGCAAAAAGTTCCGCCGCCGGAACTGTCGACCCCAGGAGGTTAACTGACTCGCACCTAATATCCTGACTCTGTCAGTAAGTCAGCTACAGCCCAATTTTTTAAACATTTGAAAAATAAGGACCGGCTTCATGTCTCTCATTAGATCACTGATTTTGCAAGCATAGGCTGTGTTGCTTTTATCTTGAATAGCTGTATTAGGCATTGAACTCTATTGTACTATAAATGGGAGTATTTCTATGTTTTCATTGTACCATAAGTTTAATTGAACTATAAAACTATTAATTAATTTTTAAATATTATGAACTCATGAATGATGGGAACCATGAAAACTTTAATTTTGATTTAATACAGTTTGGTATAATGCAGTGTTTATTTTCGACCCATGGCCCTCAATCAAGTTTGGTTTTTGGCCCTTCATAGGAAAAAGTTTGGGCACCTCTGATCTATATGAACAGCATAAAAAGTCTTAAAGGGGACATAACACACACAGTTTCTGCCAATCTCATGTTAATCATGAGTACCTTGCATCCTTCATATCTCTGAAGAGTCTTTAGTTTTATCAGATTTATAAAAGACAGATACAGCTTTATGCTTCTCTCCGAAAACTGGAGCCCCTGGAGGCGTGCCGTGGGCGGAGCTAAAGAGTCACGAGCATGCGAAGATCGTCTGTAACCTGTGACATCGACATAAATAAAACAGGAACAAAAAATTTATTTACTTGAATTTTAAGTTGTTGTTATGAGCCAATAAGTAATTTGTTAGTTGTTTCCATTCTGCCCTCTTGTGTTCTCTCTGTGTATGTGGGCGGTTCCTTGAGATAATTTGCTGGAGGCTGCGATTGGTTCTCCTCCTCACCTGACCCAGATATAAGGACTGCCCCAAACACTCAATCTGGGCCATGATTGTGCCATCTTGTGTGACTCTGTAGTTTGCCTTTGTGCCTTGCCGTCGTCGTTCGTTTAAGTCTTTGAGTGTCTTACCAGGGAGATAGTGTGTGGGTACTTAAGATTGTGAGTGTGATTGTAATTCTGTGATAGTTCTGTGATAGTATTTTTGTTTCCATTCTGTGATATTCCTTGTTAACTTGACCCACGCCTGATTGACTACGATTTTGGATTTCGATTGTGAATTGTTGGCTGTTAACTTGTACAGTATATATCTTTTGTAAATAATTTTGGCAAGTTGAGGGATGTAGGGGGTTCAACGCCATTTTATTTTGAAATCTCTTTTCACATTGTTTTTGGTTTAGGGAGTCGGGTAAGTTGAAACTGTATTTTTGTTTTCTTTAATTTTGATTTAGGAAGTGAGTGTTAAAAATATTTTTTGTTATTTTGGCCTTGTCTGCCCCTGACGCTAAACCGTTATTTGTAAATAAATTCTTATTATTCAACATCTCTCTGGTATTGAGAATCTTTTCCTTTTCCTGTTACGGCTGACCCCTAGCGGTCGTAACATTGTTTATAAAACATTCGTCACCGAAATGCCAGGAACAAACAAACACACTTGCACATCTCCGTTGCTGCATCCACTGTTCCCTTAACGCTGGGTTCTTTGGGAAGTTGAACAAGGTTATCTTTCCCTCACACCCAAAAACACACTTCTTTAGTGACATTGTTGATTTTGTGGTCTAAAAACAAAATGACAAATCCTTCTCGAGCAAGTCTTGGGTCTTGTGCAGTGCTGCCAACGACTTCCGTAACCCGAATGAAGCACATTGATGGGCTGCTCTTGCTCTCGCTCTGCGGAGCGTTTCCCAAAAGCATTGTTAGCTAACTATGGTGTTAAGTTCCATTGAACTTTATTGGTAACAATTAACCTTATTTGCTTTTGGGAAATGCACCCCTGGTTGATGTGTGTGCGCACTCTTCTGGGAGAAGTGCCCATACAAGGAATTTCACCTTTTATGACGTCTTACAGGGCTATACTCGAAAAAAAAAAAACTATATGAACCCTGAAGGAGTGTATTTGTCACAGAAATACTTTGTCATAAGTTCAACTCATTAAAAAAAAAAAAAAACTTTTGATGCAGGAAATGGCATTAGACCTCCCCTATAACTATTACTTAATAATTAATATATACCATTTAAGCCCACCGGCAGTTTATAGTTGTCATTTTCCTTTTGTAAGTATTTTTCTAGATGTTATCCATGTTTTATTTATCAATGACATGCAAGAAAACAACCAAATAAAGGATTTCAAGAGAAAAAAAAGCTATTCACTTCCTTCCTGTCACATGAGGCTGTCAAGTTCCTACCCCTACTTCCAGGAAGCATGGCGAAGGCAAACCCTCCCAAAGAAATGTAATTTTCATGTTACTAATTTTTTGTTGACATTTATATATCTACATAATCATGGAGGTCTCTAGAATCATCCAAACAAAACAAATCTTCCAGGAGATCTATAGTTTTTTGTATACTTAGTCAAAAGTCCAAG
>NW_015654992.1:45805-53227 GCF_001515625.1 Sinocyclocheilus rhinocerous
TTCCTACCCCTACTTCCAGGAAGCATGGCGAAGGCAAACCCTCCCAAAGAAATTTAATTTTCATGTTACTAATTTTTTGTTGACATTTATATATCTACATAATCATGGAGGTCTCTAGAATCATCCAAACAAAACAAATCTTCCAGGAGATCTATAGTTTTTTGTATACTTAGTCAAAAGACTTGTAAGTACATATCATGGGGAAATGGGGTATACTGTGTTAATAGGTTAATAAATCAAGGTTATTGGTCTTGTTTAGTGCTTTTTGCTTTCATAATATCCCACCTAAAACATAACTTAACCCTTTAACTGACATCTCTCTCGCAAAGAAATGTAATTCTCATGTTACTAATAAGTATTTTTTGTTGACATATATATCTACATAATCATGAAGGTCTCTAGAATCATCCAAACAAAACCACATGATTTCCAGTTTTCAAGTGACAGCAGCAGTTTACAAACTTCCGTCAGTCACACAAAAGGAAGAATGGAAAGATAAAGAGCTAACGCATGAAATTAATTGCTGTAGATTATCTTTTTCTCCCTTTTATGACATTATGTCGGGGCAAAATATTGAGGCCCCTTCATCCAGTTTGGATGCGTTTCATTCTAATTGGTCAAGAACCCTAATTCTTTTTATGACTAGTTGTCACGTAATCAAGGCTCAGATCCAACTGCGAGTGAAGAAAACAGTTTATTGTGAATTCACAATATGTGGAAACAAACAGGAGATCCCGAATCCGAGAGAGACAGCCAAGCTCGTAGAAACCCAGTCCGAGAGCAGGAGTCAGGCCAATGGGAAACAAAAAGGCCGAGCAGGACCGGAGCACGGTCACACAGAACACACTTAGGATTCTAGGAGAGAACAAACAGTGGTGAGCGAGACAACGAACTGACAAAGGACCGTGAAACAGCGAGCCAGATAAAGGCAGCCCAGATAGGCTTCAGGTGAACCCTGATTAGGAGGCGGGGTTGCCAGACGCAACACACACACACACAGGAATGAGCACACCGACCCACGAACCGTGACAGTACCCCTCCTCCTAAGAGCGCCTCTCGGTGCTCCCAGGGGAACCTACCTGGCGTTTGTAATCATCGATAAGGGAGTGATGTAATATATCTCTCGCAGGCACCCAACTCCTCTCCTCCGGCCCGTAACCCTCCCAGTCCACCAAATACTGAAATCCTCGTCCCCTCCGTCTCGAGTCCACGAATGAAAATACCTGCATGTTCAATAATAAGTAAATGAATAAACAAACAATCATGGGTGTAGCCTACACATGCTAATTATTTACTTGTAAGCTGATACTAAAACTGCTTACGTAAGGGAAAGTTCTCCCAAAAATGGAAATTGTGTCATCATTGTGTCAACCTCAAGTTGCAAACCTATGAGATTCTTTCTTCTGTTGAGCACAATAAACTGGTATACAGTTTACTATAAAGCCTGTATGTGGCAGCCTTGAGCAGCTTGTGATAATGAGATATAATAGCATTTATCTGGTAATAATTCAGAATGCTTAATTATCTACTTCTCAGGGATTACTGAGAAATTCCCCTTCCTTGAAAGACTGTTATTAATTTTCTCTAATGTTTTAGAGACTGGTTGTATTTTGCATTCACAATGAGAATTCACAGCACATTATTACCAGCACGTAAATTTGTTCAAGTTCAAATGTACTTTCATTTGCCTCATTTGCTTACTTTTCATTAATTGAAAATTTCCTTCACTTTTCAGTAATATTACATTTATACCGTCATTGTTGTGAATAAATCTGGAAAAGCATTCCATGTTGGTCACTGAATATATTATTATTCATTATTGATGTTATTGTCAGTCACATAATTAAAAATGTTAATTAAAAACAGTGTACAAAGACTCAACAGGCATTCATTTTATTACAGAAGCTAAATATGAATGTGGTTAAATAACTAAAACAGGCCTACGTCTTCTTCCTTATCATTGACAAGAAAAGTGATTTTTGTTAAAAATAACACTGATTGTATTTTTTTTCTAAATAAAAACTAATTTAAGTAGGTATTTATAATTTCTGACTTCAGAGGGAATGTATGAACTCATATAAAGTGTAAGCCGCTTTGCATAAAATTGTCTGTCAAATGTAAAATATGAAGGCATTTTGGTAGGATTTATGTAAAACAAAAAGGTTTATTATTCATTATTGATGTTATTGTCAGTCACATAATTAAAAATGTTAATTAAAAACAGTGTACAAAGACTCAACAGGCATTCATTTTATTACAGAAGCTAAATATGAATGTGGTTAAATAACTAAAACAGGCCTACGTCTTCTTCCTTATCATTGACAAGAAAAGTGATTTTTGTTAAAAATAACACTGATTGTATTTTTTTTCTAAATAAAAACTAATTTAAGTAGGTATTTATAATTTCTGACTTCAGAGGGAATGTATGAACTCATATAGAGTGTAAGCCGCTTTGCATAAGATTGTCTGTCAAATGTAAAATATGAAGGCATTTTGGTAGGATTTATGTAAAACAAAAAGGTGTGAGTGTGATACATTTTAAAATACGCAGACAGTTGGGCCCGCCTTTAACAACAATCGTCGGCCACTAGATGGTAGTATTTAACCACCACTGAACCCTCCCGAACGCTCATTTGTTTCAGTTTCGATTTTGTACTTCCTCTTTAACGCTTGTCCTTTAGTGGCAAGTTGGGTGTGTTTGTGCAACCAATTCGAGTTAAAATACAGAAGAAAGGTGCAAAAAGCTATACTTTGTATAAAAATGTTGCTTTTCAGATACTCGACGGCCGTCATCTGCGCCGTGTTCATCGTCACAGGAGCTGTTTCAGGTAACTTATGTATCGTTATTATCTTCTCGAAGATAGCGCGGCATTCGTTCTTGGTTAATTTGAAGCCGTTTAGTTCTAAATATATTATAGTGTTGTAGCCTAATTTACAATACCAAATGATTGGGGTGTGTTTTAGATAATTATATTCACGACAGACTCTGTTGTGGCATAGTTTCTCGCATTACTATTGCAAGTTATTAGCTTCAGTCCCACGGCCTACTTGGAAACGGCGTGTAACGTTCGTCCGATTCAGATACCATGGTTTCTTTAATATATGTAATGGTAGTAGTCATCAATTTTTTTACTGTGGTATTTACTATGTACTATGTATTTCATGTACATTACATATTTAGATATCTTACTATGGCCAGATATGGTACATTATGGGCTAGTTTTAGGGACTTTCCCTAAAGTGCTATCCAGAAACTACCAGTATCGACAGAAATTTGCTCGTTGAATGTTGACTAACATATTCTTTCATATTTTATTAGGTCAAGATGAGAAGAAAGCAGTGTTGGGTGGTACAGTGTCTTTTAGTCCAGCCAAAATAGATCCTCCTGTCAACAGCATTATATGGAAACACAGAAACAGTGAAACTGTTGTCAAGGCGATTGAATGGGATGATGAAGGACAGACTCTGTTGTGGCATAGTTTCTCACATTACTATTGCAAGTTATTAGCTTCAGTCCCACGGCCTACTTGGAAAGGGCGTGTAACGTTCGTCCGATTCAGATACCATGGTTTCTTTAATATATGTAATGGTAGTAGTCATCAATTTTTTTACTGTGGTATTTACTATGTACTATGTATTTCATGTACATTACATATTTAGATATCTTACTATGGCCAGATATGGTACATTATGGGCTAGTTTTAGGGACTTTCCCTAAAGTGCTATCCAGAAACTACCAGTATCGACAGAAATTTGCTCGTTGAATGTTGACTAACATATTCTTTCATATTTTATTAGGTCAAGATGAGAAGAAAGCAGTGTTGGGTGGTACAGTGTCTTTTAGTCCAGCCAAAATAGATCCTCCTGTCAACAGCATTATATGGAAACACAGAAACAGTGAAACTGTTGTCAAGGCGATTGAATGGGATGATGAAGGTTTTAACACCCCGAATCAGAGATTCAAACACATCACGACACTTAATGAAAAAACTGGAGAAATCACTATAACTAATTTAACTATCAACCATACTGGACGTTATACTATTGACATCAACAGTAAAGAGCAGGCACAATTTTTCATCTTGACTGTTATGGGTGAGTTGATAATTATTATGTTTATAAACAAAGAGTGAAAAATTTAAGGGGGTCTGAATACTTTCCGTACCCACTGTATATATATATATATATTCTTACCCATAGCTGGGTAGATTACTTGAAAATTGTAATCCGTTACTGATTCCAAATTACATGACAAAAAATGTAGTTAGTAATTACATTACACATTTTAGGTAATATAATCAGACTATACTTTTTGATTACTTTTATATTTCTTTTGACCTAACTAGTTTATCATATTGATTTAAATAGGATAATCTTGTACCATGTTGATATAAAAATGCAAAGAAAAAAAATATATTACATTTATTGTTATTAACAAAATGAAGTGCACTAAACATTACATTATGTCAATGTTTCTCAAACTGGGGGTCGTGAAGGAACTGCAGGGGGTTCGCAAGTTTAATGAAAAGCTAATAATTAATTAAATCATAAACATTTAAAATTTAAATAGCTCATTAAAATAACAAAATAAAACACTACCAAAAAATTTAATATTTAATTTGTTTACCTGCATATCATGTGATCATGAACCAAAGTCACAGAACTGTGAACATGCAGATGTGTTACTTTATTATGAATTTGTGCATTTTAATGTGTTTGAAAGATAAAAAGCCTTTCAAAGACACTGTAATACATGGTTAAATAACCTACTGATTGATAATTAATGTGTTCATCAGTAGTTGATGCGATGTTGAAATGTTGAGGAAACACTTCTTAAAATTGAAATGATTTTTGTAAATCCAGTGGTCAAATGCTGTGTAATTATAGCCACCTGACTAGTGACTGGTCTTTTGTATTATTTTTGTGGTCAAATGCTGTGTGGCCTCTCTGCGCAAATAGACACCTGACCAGTGACTTGTCTTTGTTGTCTTTGTTTTGGTAATGATTCACATCTATATTTTTTTAACTTGAGCCAATGAAAAATAAATAACTTGCCCGTAGGGCAAAAATAAATAAATAATAAATAAAAAATTGAAAAACAAATAACTTGCCCTTAGGGCAAGTTATTTACAGTGGGTACGGAAAGTATTCAGACCCCCTTAAATTTTTCACTTTTTGTTATATTGCAGCCATTTGCTAAAATCATTTGTTAATTTTTTTTCCTCATTAATGTACACATAGCACCCCATATTGACAGAAAAACACAGAATTGTTGACATTTTTGCAGATTTATTAAAAAAGAAAAACTGAAATATCACATGGTCTTAAGTATTCAGACCCTTTGCTGTGACACTCATATATTTAACTCAGGTGCTGTCCATTTCTTCTGATCATCCTTGAGATGGTTCTACACCTTCATTTGAGTCCAGCTGTGTTTGATTATACTGATTGGACTTGATTAGGAAAGCCACACACCTGTCTATATAAGACCTTACAGCTCACAGTGCATGTCAGAGCAAATGAGAATCATGAGGTCAAAGGAACTGCCTGAAGAGCTCAGAGACAGAATTGTGGCAAGGCACAGATCTGGCCAAGGTTACAAAAAACTTTCTGCTGCACTTAAGGTTCCTAAGAGCACGGTGGCCTCCATAATCCTTAAATGGAAGACGTTTGGGACGGCCAGAACCCTTCCTAGAGCTGGCCGTCCGGCCAAACTGAGCTATTGGGGGAGAAGAGCCTTGGTGAGAGAGGTAAAGAAGAACCCAAAGATCACTGTGGCTGAGCTCCAGAGATGCAGTCGGGGGATGGGAGAAAGTTGTAGAAAGTCAACCATCACTGCAGCCCTCCACCAGTCGGGGCTTTATGGCAGAGTGGCCCGACGGAAGCCTCTCCTCAGTGCAAGACACATGAAAGCCCGCATGGAGTTTGCTAAAAAACATCTGAAGGACTCCAAGATGGTGAGAAATAAGATTCTCTGGTCTGATGAGACCAAGATAGAACTTTTTGGCCTTAATTCTAAGCGGTATGTGTGGAGAAAACCAGGCACCTGTCCAATACAGTCCCAACAGTGAAGCATGGTTGTGGCAGCATCATGCTGTGGGGGTGTTTTTCAGCTGCAGGGACAGGACGACTGGTTGCAATCGAGGGAAAGATGAATGTGGCCAAGTACAGGGATATCCTGGACTAAAACCTTCTCCAGAGTGCTCAGGACCTCAGACTGGGCCGAAGGTTTACCTTCCAACAAGACAATGACCCTAAGCACACAGCTAAAATAACGAAGGAGTGGCTTCACAACAACTCTGTGATTGTTCTTGAATGGCCCAGCCAGAGCCCTGACTTAAACCCAATTGAGCATCTCTGGAGAGACCTAAAAATGGCTGTCCACCAACGTTTACCATCCAACCTGGCAGAACTGGAGAGGATCTGCAAGGAGGAATGGCAGAGGATCGCCAAATCCAGGTGTGAAAAACTTGTTGCATCTTTCCCAAAAAGACTCATGGCTGTATTAGATCAAAAGGGTGCTTCTGCTAAATACTGAGCAAAGGGTCTGAATACTTAGGACGATGTGATATTTCAGTTTTTCTTTTTTAATAAATCTGCAAAAATGTCAACAATTCTGTGTTTTTCTGTCAATATGGGGTGCTGTGTGTACATTAATGAGGAAAAAAAATTAACTTAAATGATTTTAGCAAATGGCTGCAATATAACAAAGAGTGAAAAATTTAAGGGGGTCTGAATACTTTCCGTACCCACTGTATATATATATATATATTCTTACCCATAGCTGGGTAGATTACTTGAAAATTGTAATCCGTTACTGATTCCAAATTACATGACAAAAATCAGTAACGTAATCCATTACGTTACACATTTAAGGTAATATAATCAGACTATTATACGTAATATAATATACTTTTTGATTACTTTTGACCTAACTCGTTGATCACATTGATTTAAATAGGATAATCTTGTACCATGTTGATATAAAAATGCAAAGAAAAAAAATATATTACATTTATTGTTATTAACAAAATGAAGTGCACTAAACATTACATTATGTCAATGTTTCTCAAACTGGGGGTCGTGAAGGAACTGCAGGGGGTTCGCAAGTTTAATGAAAAGCTAATAATTAAATCATAAAAATGTAAAATTAAAATAAATCATTTTAAAATAACTACAATCAAAATAAAACACTTACTAAAATTTTTTTTAAATAATTTGTTTACCTGCATGTCATGTGACCATTAACCAATGTCAGAGAACCATCAACATGCAAATGTGTTACTTAATTATTAACTTATTACATTAAAATCTCAGGGGGGACTTCAAATAAATATATTAGGTGAAAGAGATTCGGCTGACAAAAAAAAAAAAAGGGAATCCCAGCATTACATACAAATAAAAAAAATGTGAATTTGTGAA
>NW_015654992.1:53377-60040 GCF_001515625.1 Sinocyclocheilus rhinocerous
GCATTACATACAAATAAAAATAATGTGAATTTGTGCATTGAAAATAATGTGAATTTGGTTAAATAACCTACTGAGCGATAATTCAAATAAATATTAATGTGTGCATCAGTAGTTGATGCAATGTTGAAATGTTGAGTAAACACTTCTTAAAATTAAAATTATTTTTGTAAATCCAGTGGTCAAATGCTGTGTGGCCTCTCTGCGCAAATAGACACCTGACCAGTGACTTGTCTTTGTTTGAATGTCCACAAAACTGGAAGACTTTCTGAATGTATATACGCGGTAGGCTATTTTAGAAAGGAATATTTAAAAGATGAAAAAGAGGAATTAGTGAGAAACAATAAATTATGAATAATTTATTGCTGTTGTGTGAATAATATGTATTCTATAAAAAAGGTAACTGTAGTCTGATTACAAATATTTTAAAATGTAATTTAATCTAATTACAAGTACTTAATTTTTGGAATCTGATTAGTGATTACATAATCCAGATTACATGCAATCAGTTACTACCCAGCTCTGTTCTTACCTTTGTAAGACCAAAGTCTTACAAATGACTTTGGTCTTACAAAGTTATATTCTATGCAAAATTTGTGAAATTAATATATAAATTCAATTAGAACAATAATACACAATTAGACTGTTACCAATCAAATAAAATCCATACCAAAAAATCAATTTTTACACTGCAGAGCACAAAAGCACCATCTGAAGTGCTGTGTAAGTGTATTAACACACAGACTGTTTAATGCAGCTTAGAAGTGGCATAAATGCATTTAAATTTCAAGTACAGTTGCACAATAATACTATGAGATTGTTTTAAAAAATAAAATTTTTGAATGCTGAAATATGAAATAATTAAAAAATAAATTATATTTTTAAAATATGAATCTAAAACTGCTAGTAAGCGGTGGCAAGTCACTGTCTTAATGAGTAAGTCCATTCAGCTGACTCATTCAAATGACTGATTCATTCAGGAATGAAGCAATTGACACTCTTTATGAATGGGACATTGAATCATTCACATGCAGTGTTGGGAAGGTTACTTTGGAAATGTAATAGGTTACAGATTACAAGTTATCCGGCCCCACTTTATATTCAGTGGCCTTAACTACTATGTACTTACATCAAAAATTAAGTACAATGTACTTATTGTGTTCATATTGTATTGCAAAACATTTTTGCTGCTATTGAGGTGGGATACGGGTAAGGTTAGGGACAGGTTTGTTGGTATGGGTAGGTTTAAGGGTGGGTTAAGGTGTAAGGGATGGGTCAACTGTGTAATTATAAATGTAATTACAGAAATTAATTACAGATGTAATTACATGCAGGTATTTTTTTATGTAATGCTTGAGTAAAACACTACCGTTCACTTTCAGAAGTTGTTGTAGGGGTGCTTTCTTATTAGAATCAGAATCAGAATGAGCTTTATTCACCACTTAAGTGTGCGCAAACACAAGGAATTTGTTGTGGTTTTACAGGAGCTCTTGATACATACATACATACAAATAACCATATATATATATGACACAAGATAGTTATAGAAGTTCACAGAACTGACTCAGCAACAGCTGAGTAAAACTGTTTCATCTGAGCATGTGGCACTTTAAGCATTATCATATGGCATATCGAATATCGCATTATTTAATGAGTTATCGCATATCGCATTTTTCTTCAATATCGCACAGCCCTAAGTAGTACTCAACGCTGATTACTGTCAGACATTCAAAATCCTTCATGACTTGAATTAATATTATAATAGTGGAATTTTAAAGCACAGCCACCACAAAATCATACTTTAGCAACTCTTTTTACTTTGAGATCATTAAATACAGATTTAAAATCATAGCAAGAAACCATTTAATAGCTATGGTACAGTTTTTGAAATCAAACCTCTGGATAGCTATAACAGGAAACACTGGCATCTAACAATGCCTCGGAAAAAAAACAAACAAACAAAAAAATAAAGCATATACATAAACCCAAATAGGAAATAAAACGGCTATTGAATAAGCATGTGTCCTAAACTGAAACATTGGTGTCTCTTATTTTACAGCAGTCAATGCAAATTGGGAAATAAATCAGTTAAATCTGTGTGTGTGTGTGTGTGTGTGTGTGTGTGTGTGTCTGGAAATATTAAGATGTATCCCCCCTTTGTAATCTTTAACATTTTCATAAGTAACTGTAATTTAATTACACCACAATAAGTGCATTGTACCAAATTATTAATTTAAATGTAAGTACATAGTTGTTAAGGCCACTTAATATAAAGTGGGTCCAGTTATCCTATTTAAAATGTAATAAGTAGTGCAACTATTTCAATTAATTAAAGTAATGTAGCTGAATACACTTGATTACTTTTTGATTACTTTTCTAAATTTCTAACGAATGTTTTCAACTGTTAATCATTTTCAGACATTTAAACCAGGCAGGGTTAACCTTACAGTAGTACTAGGGCTGTGCAATATATCGAAATATCGCAAATATACATATCGCAATATGCATCTCGCTACGGCTTGCAATATATGGGCCCATGAACAAAACTCACACTCAAAGAGAAAATAACTCACTGCTCTTACCTAAATAACTTTTATTGCTTAAATAAGAATCAGTGCATATTGAATTCATAGAGTAAATACTAAGCAGTGTATTTTTCCTTTTTATTATTCAGTTCCTAAACTTGTTAAAATGACATTTTTATGTAATGCTAGAGTAAAACACTACGGTTCACTTTCAGAAGTTTGTTACATTTAATTTGTAATTAAATTATGTGATGCCGTTACATGTAACTAGTTACTCCCCAACACTGGAGACATGCAATGGTTCTGCTCTTGATTTGTAACCATATTCATTGGCATTTTAACTGCATGGACTTTCAAAGTGTATTTTTGTCTGGTTTTTGCAGAAGTGAGTGACATACTCAATTAGACCAGCTCGCACATTGCTAAAACAACAATTATGATATTATTGTAGACAATGCATATAGCACACGAGTACCCGAGTACCACAGTATTACTTTCTGATACCACTATTGTACCATAGTACTGTCACAACTCTTTTTGCAAGGCTGTTGTAGTTGAGTTTGATTTCATTTTGTTTTCTCAGTGGATTGGAAGTTCATATGTTTTTTCATTATTTCTTTCACAGAGCGGGTCCGCAAACCTGTGATAGAAATAGAGAGGAGCAGTAACCCTGATGTTGTGTATTTAAGATGTGGATACAATGAAACTATGATCTGGAAGAATTCTACTGGAGAAACACTGCAGGGCACAAAGAACCATCTGCTAGGAGAGACCATCACAGTCAAAAACACAAGAAATCCAGGCAACTACTACACATGCACACTCAAGAATGCTGTGAGTGAGGAAACCAGTGATCCGGTCTTTGAGAGAGATCTGTTTGATGGTAAGACAGTGAATTACTTCAGCATTAAATACCAAAGAAGAAAATCAGAGTCAGATCATTTTGTATGTTTAGGTGGTGCTGAGATGCTCTTTTCTATTTAGAAATTGTATTTACATTCAACAAATATTTGGACAATTGTCACACCAAAAATATATGAATGTCATTGTCTTAGACAGCAAAACATTGAAGCAAATGTTATTTATTTGAAGGAAACAGAGCACAAGCATATTTTAACAGCAGTACATTTAACAAAATTATTTTGTTAGGAGTTATTGCAGTCTGATGTAATTTATTTATCTTTCCCACTAAAATAGCAGTGAAATTCATACATTTTTTTCACTGTGACTTAAGTGTCCAAATACTTTACCACTGTATAGACATGGATTGTGAAGTTGCCATTATATCCAAGAATAGAGTCATGTGGTTGGAAGGGATGGAGTGCAATATAAGTGGGATTTTTTTTTACTTACTGCACAGGAAAGTCCTTTCAGAGATTTTTGATCAAGATTACAGAGATAAACATTATTAGTTTCATTATTTGTAATAAAACACAATATTGTTGCACAGTAAGAGTAGATGCATTAAAAATTCACTGAAAAGTAAATAGGGTCAAATTTGATTTTATGTTGGCATAATCATCTGAGAGCCTTAATTATTAAGCCTCAGACATTTGGGGTTCTGTGGTTGTTGATACTTTTAACCAATAAATCAGTAAGTTAGTAGATGTATTATGTTTCCTAGCAGTGCATTTGTTTATGAAGCCAATGTTCTCTTTCTTAAGAATCAAATGCAGGACATATCGTGGGGATTATAATTGGTGTCCTCCTCCTCCTCATCTTTATCATCTTCCTTTGTGTCTATCTATTCATGGAGTCCTTTCACAGTAGGTTTCCTATTATACTTATATAGTTTAACATTTTTTACAAATTTTGTTTTAAAGTAGTATTAAGTATGGGTTGTGTCCATGAATTCCACTATTATCTCCAACCTCTATGTAGACATTAGTGTTATTGTTGTGGCAACAGATTATTATTTAAGATTTATGTTAAGTTTATTAAGCATGTGTTCAACTTTAATTTTAGCCTATTTTACTAATTACATTCTTTAGAAACTTTAACACTGTGTGTTGGATAATATTGTGTAATGCTAAAAAATGTGATCATAGCAAAGTGTACATTCAACAACAATTGTATTTTAATCTGATAATTGATTAGTTTGTAATTAAATATATATATTTTTTTTTCTACACCAGAGAGTGTTAATAACTGCTGTCCGTGTATAGAAAGTAAGTTTATATTTGTTTGAGTGATTTTCTTCCAAAATAATTGTCATACCAGTAACTTCTTATAAAAGTACTTGATGCATGTCATTCAATGGATATTTAATGACTGTTTCTCTCTTCAGGTGCGTTCGGCCCCCTGGACTGTTGCTTAAAGATGAGTATGTCATTTTCATTTGTGTTTATGTACCATAAACTCTGCACTTTTATTACAATAATACATTTCAGTTACATTTCTAAATAACTGTCTGTGAGCAACATTGTTATTTCAGGAAACAAGCTGTTTTATTGAATAATCAAATGGCACTGATATTCAGATATGACATCAGATATTCGATGGACTTTAATTTCTTTAATCAATAATTTGTTTTAATATAAAATATCACAGATCTTATTTGAAAAGTGTATTTAGCTTTTCATAAGTTTTATTTTTTTCTCCAGGCATTCAGTAGGCATTTAGGCCTATATATATACAGTGGGTACGGAAAGTATTCAGACCCCCTTAGTAGTAGTAATTTGCTCTGTACCATTGTGCAAGAAATGGATAAACTCCTGAATCTTCTTTCTTTTTCACAAATGACACTGAAGGACAGCAATATAATGTAGCACCATCAGATAATAACGGTAAGATGTAATAAACTGTCATCTCTTGATACAAATATTCAAAAATATCTATGGCATGTTCTCAGTGAAGCTAATGTCATTACAGTTTGCAATTAAGCTATTTTTAATATGCAAGCCAGGTGGTTTAAATTTTAATGTTTATTATTAATGAATTATCAAGGTGCCGAGGAAAAGGGAAACACAGGCAAGCTAGGTAAGATGATAAAATTGTTGGTTTCTCATAGATTACATTAATAGACTTTACAATGATAAAGACTTAAGTTATACTAAAAAGGATAGTTCACCTAAAAATGAAAATTTGCTGTTAATTTACAAGTCATTGTCAGATGTACGTGACTTTTTTTTTTCAGTAGAACAGTGACGAAGGTTTTTAGCTGAAACTGTGGTCCTTGGTGATTCATAAAATGCAAGTCAGCGACTGCCCATTTTTGAGAATAAAAAATATATTTAATGCATCACAAAATTAATACCCGTGGCACATGAGGATGTATTGAGGACTTATGAAGCGAAACGATTGGTCTGTGTAAGAAACGAAACATTATTTACAACATTATTACCTGTAATCCATTCCAGAGCCTCGCAAATTAATCATTCTTTTTGGTGAACTAGTTGAATCAGTTCACCAAATTGGACTGAACCGTCTGAAACAGTTTGTGGCTCAAGCTGCACAGATCTACAAATTACACAAACAAAACGTACTTTTGGACTCCGACTCGAAATGAGGCAAAATAGCGGCATATGTGATCCTATGATGAATAAACTCATTCAGTGCTCCAGTTCCTCCACCAGTCACTGAACTGAGGAAACAGTTCCGACTCGCAGACCAATGAGCTGGTGATATGTGCATGCGTGAACTGAGCACTCGAATGAAGGGGTGAAATGTGTCACGGTTTCTGTTAGTTTGGACTTTGTTTCATCACCCTTTGCCTTAGTTCATTTGTTGTTGTGGTTATTAATTTGTAGTAGTATAGTAGTAGGGTACTAACGGGGCTAAAGGCTAAAGGCCTTTGATATTATTTTCATCTAAACCACTAGATGGCACAAAAACGTGGCGTAGCACTTTCCAAAACATCCGCTTTTCAAGATGCACGTGTATATTTGTCTGATCCTTGACGCGATCGCGCGCAGCAGCCCAAAGTTGATTCTGTGCTTACTTGATCTAATATTTTATGTTTTTAAAAATGTTGTAGATTTAAGTAGCAAATGAGAATCACTAAAATGAATGCTTATATGTTTTTAAATATATGTAAAAGTATGGTATTTGGGGTAAAAAGTGCCCCTGTTGTTGAGGCTAAAGGCGCAAAAGGCGCACCATGATAATTAATAGATGGCTGACTTTTCCATTTGTTGACATG
>NW_015654992.1:61180-70894 GCF_001515625.1 Sinocyclocheilus rhinocerous
ACAACGGGGCTAAAGGCGCCCCGGGGTAAAAGGCGCCTTTGATATTATTTTCATCTAAACCACTAGATGGCACAAAAACGTGGCGTAGCACTTTCCAAAACATCCGTTTTTCAAGATGCACGTGTATATTTGTCTGATCTTTGACACGATCGCGCACAGCAGCGCATTCTGTGCTTGATCTAATATTTTATGTTTTTAAAAATTTTGTAGATTTAAGTAGCAAATGAGAATCGCTAAAATTAATGCATATATTTTGAGAGAAATGTCTTCTTTATGATTTTCAGTTTTGTTTAAGATAATTAAAGCAACAGTTTTTAAATAACGAAAGAATATGTAAAAGTATGGTATTTTAGCCCCCTGCTGTTGGGGCTAAAGGCGCACAATAATTAACATGATAATTAATAGATGGCTGACTTTTCCATTTGTTGACATGACATGGTTAGATTCAGATGGTAAATATCACATATTATGTTGGGTGTCCATATTAGAGATAATCACCATGTTTAGAATGAAACCATCATATTTAAAAACATGATATTAATCATATCATATAAAATATCATTTGCTGTTACTACTGTAAATATATATTCAATTATTATTGGATCTCCTTCAATACTTTCATAATCTTTACTTATTAAAATGATTTTGTTTCTGTATTTTAATATATATTTTTATATTAACATATTTTAATGACAGTATATTTATTGAAAAAAACATTTTTTTTCAAAATAAGCAGAAACTAGTACAAACTTTGCTAAAGTGATTGTTTTGAACAAGTATTAACTTAGACATTATTTAAAAAACATTATTTTAGCTGAAGTATTTGTATCAGTACCGTGTGCCTTTTACCTCGTGCTGGTGAGCCTTTTACCCTGTGTGTGGGGTAAAAGGCCCCTCTTGCCACCTCATACATTTATAAGATTTTTAAACAAAATAAACAACTTGAATGATTTATTTTCACACAAAATCTGTTGCTCCATTAATGTTCAATACAACGTATATATTTTTTCTGCAATTATACATTTTAGGCACAATGAATGGCACATTTTTTTCTTAAGTTGGGCCTTTAGCCCCGTTGTACCCTATACTTTATTGTCCTCGAAAGGAAAATTGTTGTGGATTACATGTTGCTGCAAAGAAATACAATAAACAAATAATAATAACAGTAAACAATGATTAAAAACCTATCAAGATAAACACTTGTTAAACAAACGCACAGATACACATTGGGACTCTATATCTTTTACTGGAGGGAAGCAGTTCATACTGTGAATGCAAGAAATGAGTCTGATCATGAAGAATCCTGTCTACATGATTGAGAATGCTTTCCTCATATAAAACTTGAAGGTTAAGATTTGCATCATGCCCAACAATTTTCAACACTGTCAATACCAGCTGCATCGTTGAAAAAAATAGTTGGGCATGATGAATTCGTCATTATGTTCAGGTGTGTTTGTCATTATCTCCCCTACTTTTGTGTATAATCTCCCCTACTGCTCCGGGTGTGTGTTCACGGTGTGTATGTGTTTACTGCTGTGTGTGTGCACTTTGGATGGGATAAATGCAGAGCACTAATTCCGAGTATGGGTCACCATACTTGGCCACATGTCACGTCACTTTCACTTTTTACTTAAGTTCATTTCCCTTTGTGTTTGATTGCTGGGTCTCTACAGTATTTACGTTGTGTTGGATTGTTGAAATTGACCGTGTGGATCATTAACGACTGTTGATCTTCATCTTCTTCGTCGTGCGATTGTTTGTACCACACAACGGTGACAAAATGAAAGTTTTGATGGTTTATGTCATTGCGTGATTACGTAAACCAACTAGTGAATTGGACCAGTTAATTGAAACAAACTGTCCGAACGCATCAGTTCGTGGAAAATAATCATATTTCCCTGTTTACCTGAGGCTCTGGATTACAGGTAATAATGTTATAAATAATGTTCAGTTTCTTGCACAAACCGATCGTTTCGCTTTATAAGACCTCAATATATTGTCAGGAGCCACAGGTATTAATTTTGTGTTGCTTGATATGCTTTTTTTTATTATTATACACAAAAATGGGCAGCCACTGAATTGCATTTTATGAGTAGAAAAGGACCACCGTTTTGGCTAAAAATCTTCTTTACTGTTCTACTGAAGAAAAAAAGTCACCCCAAAGTGCCAGTTAGCAACCAACTTTTTATAACTGTCAACATAATATTAAAAAAGATGGTATTTAATTGTATGGCTAATTGTTTATTAATTATCAAGGTCCCGGGACGAAAGGTGAAGACCGTAAGTATGATGTTGTTGGTCTCTCATAGACAAATGATTATATTATTAATCATTTACATCAGATAAAGACTTAATGTACTTAAGTTATATTTGCAGTGTTTATTTTTTTGTGTCAGTTACAGTTTTTCTAAATGTTATTTCAAAGTGAATATTATCCTCACATTATGATAATGATGACAAAGACACTGAAGAACTGGCTTTATTTTAACATAAGCACAGAGCACATAAGCACATTATAATGCTTTATTCTGCAAATTAAAATATTTCCTCAGTTAATTACGTGCTTTGTGATACTGTTAGTTATTAGCTGCCCTTGATTCCTGTTTGTTTATGGTTATGTTTTCAGAGCCTCTGAAATCTCCCAGTGATGCTGAGAATGATGAAGACGTTTATGAAAATGATGAGATAGGTAAGATAATAGCACATTAATGAGTGTCTGGAAAAATACAGCCTGATTTGTCTTATTCAAAATAACGGTTGAGCATTCATACTGTATTGTGTTCATTTCAGTATCAGTCAATTAATCTAGAGCAACATCAATCGCTTTGCTTTTCACACTCTAAAAAATTCAGGGCTAAAAACAACCCAATTTATTTCATTTTTGCATCCCAGTGCTGGGTTCGTCTCTTTTTGACCCAGTGCTGGCTTGCAAAATTGACTCATTTTTTTCTAATCCGTTTCTAATTCCCCACTAAATTTGCAGATGAGTAATTAGCCAATGAAATGCTGCCTTTGAATAGACTTGCTGAAGGAATGGAGCAGTAGGTTGACCTGTATATTCAGTGTTGCTGTTTTTTTTTTTTTTTGATAGATTGTTATTTTGAGCAATAAATTAGTAATTATTTAACATATTATTCATATCTTTCTGCCCTGTGAAATATTTACTTACACAGCTTAAAAGGAAAGCATTATTTAGGTTTATTTAAGTTCAGCATATTAAAGTGTTTGTATTAAGATTATATTATGGACCCTTTTCACAGACTGTGATGATGCATTTCCACAGTTATCAACATCGCAAATCTAGTGAAGATTTCAGATTTTCATATTTAAACAATTCTGTGAACCCCAGAAATGTGAAAAGGGTCTGTACTGATATAAAATGAATGAAACATGGCCATTAAATCATTAATTACTAATGTGATTTTAAACAGAGTCTAGAATAAAGAAGCCTGATTGTATTCTAGGAATATAATACATTCCAACTATCAGAAAACTGTTAGTCAGCAAAACAGATAATATGGATCATAGTATCAGGTACATAAACAGTACCTATAAAAGATGGTACAGCAAGTGACAGAGGGTTTAAAATAAAGCCCTTGCAGATCTTACTTGAAAAGTGTATTTAGCTTTACATAAGGTTTATTTTTCTCCAGGCATTCAGTAGGCATTTAGGCCAATAATGAATATATATATATATATATGGTTTATTAGTAGTAGTAATTTGCTCTGTACCATTGTGCAAGATATGGATAAACTCCTGAATCTTCTTTCTTTTTCACAAATGACACTGAAGGACAGCAATATAATGTAGCACCATCAGATAATAACCTTGAGATGTAATAAACTGTCATCTCTTGATACAAATATTCAAAAATATCTATGGCATATGGCATGTTCTCAGTGAAGCTAATGTCATTACAGTTTGCAATGAAGCTATTTTTAATATGCAAGCCAAGTGGTTTAAATTTTAATGTTTATTATTAATGAATTATCAAGGTGCTGAGGAAAAAGGAAACACAGACAAGCTAGGTAAGATGATAAAATTGTTGGTTTCTCATAGATTACATTAATAGACCTTTACAATGATAAAGACTTAAGTTATACTAAAAATGATAGTTCACCTAAAAATGAAAATTTGCTGTTAATTTACTCATGCTCAGGTCATTGTCAGATGTACGTGACTGTTTTTCTTCAGTAGAACAGTGAAGAAGGTTTTTAGCTGAAACTGTGGTCCTTGGTGATTCATAAAATGCAAGTCAGCTGCTGCCCATTTTTGAGAATAAAAAAAGCATATAATGCAACACAAAATTAATACCCGTGGCACCTGAGGATGTATTGAGGACTTATGAAGCGAAACGATTGGTCTGTGTAAGAAACTAAATAATATTTACAACATTATTACCTGTAATCCATTCCAGAGCCTCGCAAATTAATCATTCTTTTTGGTGAACTAGTTGAATCAGTTCACCAAATTGGACTGAACCATCTGAAACAGTTTGTGGCTCAAGCTGCACAGATCTACAAGTTACACAAACAAAACTTACTTTTGGACTCCGTCTCGAAATGAGGCAAAATAGCGGCATATGTGATCCTATGATGAATAAACTCATTCAGTGCTCCAGTTCCTCCACCAGTCACTGAACTGAGGAAACAGTTCCGACTCGCAGACCAATGAGCTGGTGATATGTGCATGCGTGAACTGAGCACTCGAATGAAGGGGTGAAATGTGTCACGGTTTCTGTTAGTTTGGACTTTGTTTCATCACCCTTTGCCTTAGTTCATTTGTTGTTGTGGTTATTCATTTGTAGTAGTTTAGTAGTAGTATACTTTATTGTCCTCAAAAGGAAAATTGATGTGGATTACATGTTGCTGCAAAGACATACAATAAACAAATAATAATAAAAGTAAACAATGATAAAAACCTATCAAGATAAACACTTGTTAAACAAACGCACAGATACACATTGGGACTTTATATCTTTTACTGGAGGGAAGCAGTTCATACTGTGAATGCAAGAAATGAGTCTGATCATGAAGAATCTTGTCTACATGATTGAGAATGCTTTCCTCATATAAAACTTGAAGGTTAAGATTTGCATCATGCCCAACAATTTTCAACGCTGTCAATACCAGCTGCATCAACTGGTATTGACAGCGTTGAAAAAAATTGTTGGGCATGATGAATTCGTCATTATGTTCAGGTGTGTTTGTCATTATCTCCCCTACTTAAGTTAATTTCCCTTTGTGTTTGATTGTTGGGTCTCTGCAGTATTTACGTTGTGTTGGATTGTTGAAATTGACCGTGTGGATCATTAACGACTGTTGATCTTCATCTTCTTCGTCGTGCGATTGTTTGTACCACATAACAGTGACAAAATGAAAGTTTTGATGGTTTATGTCATTGCGTGATTACGTAAACCAACTAGTGAATTGGACCAGTTAATTGAAACAAACTGTCCGAACACATCAGTTGGTGGAAAATAATCATATTTCCCGGTTTACCTTAGACTCTGGATTACAGGTAATAATGTTATAAATAATGTTCAGTTTCTTGCACAAACCGATCGTTTCGCTTCATAAGACCTCAATATATTGTCAGGAGCCACATGTATTAATTTTGTGTTGCTTGATATGCTTTTTTTATTATACTAAAAAATGGGCAGCCACTGAATTGCATTTTATGAGTAGAAAAGGACCACCGTATCGGCTAAAAATCTTCTTTACTGTTCTACTGAAGAAAAAAAAAAAGTCACCTACATCTTGGATGGCCTAAAAGGGAGTAAATTACAGTTTTTCTCGATTGCTTAAACACATTTCTTGAAACTATGCCTCGTATTCTCAAAACAGTAAACACAAATCCATAACGTCTCACCCAATTCCCCAAACATCCTATTTTCAGGTCAAAATGAAGCTCTACACTCAAAACCATTCACTCTTGCTGAAAAACCAAACTTTTCCCTCAGACATCACACACAAGCTTTCAAAAACACACACACACACTACAACATAGTATTACACACACTGGTGCAATAAATTCAAAACAATATATCCAAAACTGGTAAGTTATGTTGCTTGTGGTTCTCCCCCTCAAAAACCTTTTCACATGAACACAAAAGACACAACCAATGTATACATTGGCACATTTTTATTCATTCATGTACTACACAGCACAACTGTAAAAAAAAAAAAATTCCGCCTCAGCATCCCGTCTTTGTTCTGGGTCAGGCCAGAGAATCTCGTCACCACGTCCTCTTCCTCTCCCTCCTCCTCCTCTTCCTCCTATCCCTCCTCCTCATCCTATTCCTCTTCCTCCTATTCCTCCTCTCCCTCCTCTGCCTCCTCTCCCTCCTCTTCCTCTTCCTCTTCTACCTATTCCTTCATTTCTCTGTGGATCCATTGTTCCAAAGCTCAGTGAACTGATTCGGGCCCTTTTATCTATTTATTGAAGGATCTGATTGATGTGTGTTCAATTTTGACTCTTAGTGTTTCCACCTGGGTAATTGTTTGCTAATTGAGTTGAAGCTGTGCTGACTTGAGTGAACAGTATTGAATGCTAGTGCTTTCTAAATGACCACATGGTGTAAGCACTGAGAAAAAAAAGGGATTTGTGTGTAGAGTTTTGCAGTAACAGTTCACCAAATCTGACTCATGTGTTAAAGCAGGGGAATAGTGTTTATAGTTCAGCAAAATGGGTGTGCTTTTTGAAAAATGGCGTTATGGTTTTGAAATTTTAGTTCAAAAGACTGGTTATAGTGTTTTAGCAATCGAGAAAAACTGTAACAGCACATTTTCACTTTTGGGTGAACTATCTCTTTAATGTGATTTATTATTAATAGTAATTTACTCCATTTTTTCCTACCATTGTACATGAAATGGATAAACTTCTGGATCTTCTTCCTTTCTCATAAAAGAGCTTGGAGATCATGATGTAGAAGTGTCAAACGGTAAGAAAAATAAACTGTCACAAAATCTCATAAAAATTCTAGAAATATCTCAAATATATTCTCATTGAACCTAGCCCTAACTGCTTATTCTGAACCCATCTCTAATACAATTATTCATTGATAAATAATTACTAACTAAACAGTATCTGGCACAGTTGCTGGTTGAGCACCAAAGTGCCAGTTAGCAACCAACTTTTTATAACTGTCAACATAATATTAAAAAAGATGGTATTTAATTGTATGGCTAATTGTTTATTAATTATCAAGGTCCCGGGACGAAAGGTGCAGACCGTAAGTATGATGTTGTTGGTCTCTCATAGACAAATTATTATATTATTAATAATTTACATCAGATAAAGACTTAATGTACTTAAGTTATATTTACAGTGTTTTTTTTTTTTGTCAGTTACAGTTTTTCTAAATGTTATTTCAAAGTGAATATTATCCTCACATTATGATAATGATGACAAAGACACCGAAGAACTGGCTTTATTTTAACATAAGCAGAGCACATAAGCACATTATCATGCTTTATTCTGCAAATTAAAATATTTCCTCAGTTAATCACGTGCTTTGTGATACTGTTAGTTATTAGCTGCCCTTGATTCCTGTTTGTTTATGGTTATGTTTTCAGAGCCTCTGAAATCTCCCAGTGATGCTGAGAATGTTAAAGGCGTTTATGCAAATGATGAGATAGGTAAGATAATAGCACATTAACGAGTGTCTGGAAAATAGCACATTAATGAGTGTCTGGAAAAATACAGCCTGATTTGTCTTATTCAAAATAACGGTTGAGCATTCATACTGTATTGTGTTCATTTCAGTATCAGTCAATTAATCTAGAGCAACATCAATCGCTTTGCTTTTCACACTCTAAAAAATTCAGGGCTAAAAACAACCCAATTTATTTCATTTTTGCATCCCAGTGCTGGGTTCGTCCCTTTTTGACCCAGTGCTGGCTTGCAAAATTGACTCAATTTTTGACTGTAAACACTACGAGTGTAACAAGGTGGTTTTTTGGTTTAGACCAATGCTTTAACATTAACTAGCATTTTTGTAAAAAAAATAAAATCCTCTCTGGGTCAATAAATGACCAAAACACAACATAAGGTTTAGGAACAAATTTGACCAGCTTCAGTAATTTTTATTTTTTATTATTTTTATCCTGCCAATGAACCCACTGCTAACACTATACTGCCAAACCATCAAGCTGAGTGCTGCCAAGAAAGACACAGACTGAAAGCCTGTAATAAACACTGGAAGTATATATAAACTGTGTATTACAGCGAATCAACAGGATTTTACTCTCTCTGTTTAAAGCATTTTATTAGCTTCTCTCATGAGCCATTCCGGTTTATTCAGCCTGCTCACCCATCATCGCTCGAGTTGGTTTTGAGAGAAAACACTCCAACAAAACCGTCCATTTTTAAAAGAAAACTTTTAAACTGACTTTGAACTTTTAAACTGACTGCAGCAAGGAGCATGTTGATTCGTCTTTTTCTATTTATTGCTGTCATAAGCTCCGTGAATACAATTGGAATTGGCTCATACAGAACCGTGACGTACATGCTCTTATTCATGTCCGCATTCCCAACTCAGTACTGTTGAGTTACTGATTATGAATGATTATTATCAAACTAAATTGTCAAATCAGTCTGGCTTCCTTGCCTAACAGTCTCTACCCAGTGTTTGGGTAGAAAAAGTAACCCAGCATTTTTTAGAGTGCAGCTCAGCAAGTTCAGTAGATAGCTCCTGTTTTTCCTGCTCTAAATTTGAATTCTTCTTGTTTATTTTATTTTCTAGAAAAATAGCAGCTCTACTTCTGTGAATTGTCTGGTGGAGAAACTTAAACTGCATAATGAGGATTTCGCATCGTATCATCTATCGCAAGGACATTCTTTTTAGAAATGAGCAGTAAATTTTTTATGAATGTGAAATTAGTTTGTTTTGTTCGCCAATTGTAAACTTTTCAGTTGAATTGCTGCACTGTGCAGGGAATTGGATTTTTTTTTTCTCCAAACTGTCCACACTGTTTGCATATCATCAGTTAGATCTGTGTCTAGTTTGTGATGTTTTTGGCAATCTGTGTTATCTGCATTTGCTTTTTTGCTTGCTTTAGTGATGATATAGTCTTGGCGTGGCATCTTGACTTAGTAGTGTCTTTCAGAAGCATGCTGGTGGTATGACAAGTGCTTACCAATACTTACCAGCTTCCTTCTTGGACCTGCGATGACACTGGTGTCCACCAGAAAGAGAAGAAGTGTCAAAAGAAGAGATGTGCATTGGCAGTGGTAACTTCAGGCCTGCTTATCTCAGTGCCTGATTTGAGAGCAGCAGTCACAGCCATACTAATTGAAGGTGGTTGTATGAAAAAATCTGATGTCTGCCAGTGTGAACTAGGGCTGGGCGGTATGACGGTATCGTTACTGCGGAATAAAGTGTCTATCGTTAGAGATTTTGCTATATCGTGTATTCCGCGGTATGCAAATATATCTGCGTAACAGACAGCATGCGATCGCGAAAACTGATCTCTTTCATGCTTGAATTATCAAATACACACACGATTAGGGCTGTCAAAAAAAATTTCGAATTTCGAATATTCGTCGTATTTAAAATAAAAATCCACATTCGAATGCAAAAACGTTGCATTCGAATTTTAGGTGTGCTTTAAGGAGGCAGCCTTATCAGCGGCGCACAAGATGCGATGACGATGTAAGTGTCGTTGCATTATAATGTTTTTGTTAGCCTATCCAGTTGAAGCCACTAGATG